>NC_056524.1:90793812-90826871 GCF_019175285.1 Sceloporus undulatus | reverse complement strand
GTCGTTGTCGTCATCATCATTATCATCATTTGTATACCTCACAGGTTGATTTTCTTTGAAATTCTGTGGTGTGCTCCATTGTCCAAACCATGTTTGCAAGTATGATCTCTAGTGCCTCTTTCTCTCCTGAACCCAGCTTGGACATCTGGCATTTCTTGTTCATACGTGGTAAAAGTCTTTGTTGTAGAATACTGATCATCACTTTGCTTGCATTGGAGATTAATGCAATGAACTTGTGGTTAATGCAATTGCTGGTGTCCCCTTTCTTGGGGATTGGAATGTATAGTGAGCATTTCCAATCTGCGGAGCATTGTCTTGTTCTTCACATTTGTTGACAGATTTTAGTTATAACTAGAGTAGATCCTATCTCTGTATTTTGAAGCAGCTTTATCGGTATGCCCATCTATCTGTTCCTGGTAATTTATTACTCTCAAGTGCTTTGAGTGCAGCATCCACTTTACTTTCTAAATTTGGAAGGTCATCTTTATGTGGTTCTTTTTCAAATGAATCTGTCACCTTTTCATTTCTTATATAGTTCTTCTCTATATTCTTTCCGTTGTCTTTTTATTTCTACTTGGTCATGTAATATGTTGTGTTGCTGGTCGTAGAACATCCCTACTCTTGGTTTAAAATTCCCTTATTTCTTTGAATTTGTGGAAGAAGTCTCTTGTTCCTTTTTGTTCTGTGTGTTGATTATTATAGTTGTCCCTGCATACAACTTGTTGAACAGTTGCATTCAGGGTTTCTATCACCTTTAACTTTTGCTTCTTGTCTGTCCTTAACTGCTTGCAGAGTTTCATTTGTCATTGAGGCCTCTCTTTCTCACCAAATTCTCATGAAAGAATTTCAAAAGAAAATCAGCCTATGTTTTATAGAATATATCAAAAAAAATTTTATTGTATATATCATGAAAAAAATCTGGCTTGCTTTTAAAGAAATGGGTATTCCATAATATTTGATCATCCCAATGCATAACCTGTACTTGGGACAAGCGACTACTGTTAAGACAGAATATGGAAAAGTAGAATGGCTTTCAGTTGGCAAGGGGGTCAGGCAAGTCTTCATTTGATCACTTTATCTGTTTAACTTGTATGCTAAAGATATATGTAAAGCAGAATTAGACTTGGAGGAAGGAAGCATGAAAATTGGAGGAAGGACACCAACATAAGATATACAGATGACACCATACTAATAGCAGAAAATAGTAAACAGTTGGAACAGTTACTAAAGAAAATCAAGGAAGAAAGTGCAAAGGCAGGTTTACATTAAAAAAACCAATGACCACGGATGACTTACATTACTTTATAAAGTATATGATGAAGACATCAAAATAAAGATTTTCCATACTTTGGCTCAATTATTAATCAGAATGGAGACAGCAGTCAAGAAATCAGAAGACGACTAGGACTTGAAAAGGCAGCTATGAAAAAATTAGATAAGATCCTGAAGTGTCAAGGTGCATCATTGAATATTAAAGTTAGGATTGTCCATTCTGTCATATTTCCCATTTTTATGTATGATTGTGAAAGCAGAACAGTGAAGAAAGCTGGTAGGGGGAAAAAAAACTACAGTAATTCGAAATGTAGTGCTGGAGAAGAGTTCTACAGATACTGTCGACTGCTAAAAAGACAAATAAATGGGGCCTAGACCAAATCAAGCTGAACTCTCCCTAGAAGCGAAGATTACTGAGATTGTCATACTTCAACTATATCTTGAGAAAACATAACTTTCTAGAAAAGACAATAGTGCTTGATAAGATAGAAGGCTGAAGGAAAAGAGAAAGACCACATTCCAGATGGATAGATTTAATCAAGAAAGCCATGGCCCTGTGCCTGCAAGAAATGAGTAGTGTGGTTGATAATAGGGTGACGTGCAGGTCTCTCATTCAGGGAGTCATTATAACTTGAAATCAACTTGACATAATTTTCAGACATATTGATAGAATGCTACCATCTCCAGTTTAGGAACTGCAGTTTTACCTCTATGACCTTTAAAGTGGGGAAATATTCCAGGGGATAAAATACATGTATTAGTGGGTTTTCTCATTTGAATGAAGAATGCAATTTGAAAAAAATAGTTCTGAGGAAACACAAGTTTTCAGCAGAACATGATGCACTCCCCTTTGGGGATTTAAGTGATTCTCTTTAATTGAAAGGGGCAACTTCCAAAAAAATACTATAGAACAAAAATTCCACATAAAACTTAAAATTGTAAAAAAATACCAAAATCTACCACATAAATAACTACTATTTACACATTTTGCTTCAGCTTATTGCTAGACTAAAATTTTTGCTTCAAATTTTGCTTTTCTAGTGTTCCTTTATTTTCATTTTTCTTCAATATCTTCACAGGGCATTGCTCAAATTAGTCTAGCTGATTATGACAGTTGTGGTGAGCTGCAGCTTCACTGGTACCCCATCCAGATCTTCACTGGTTCAGATCATGATCAGAAAAAAGAGAAACCAAAGTGTGAAGAAAGTATTTCTCAGTTTTTGGAAAACAAAAGTACAGTGAAAATGGTACAGTCATACATGCTTCTCAAACACATTTCTTGAGTATGTTAACTTGTTTGTCTTGTAGATTTTTTTTCATAGGATATATGGTATTAAAGGTGGGGGGGAATCAGTGAGTATGTTGGAGGAAACTCTTTGTCTGATATATATGCACAGGTACAACTATGATAGTACCTATAGATCAATTACAATTATAAATGTTCCACCAGTCACGTTTATTCCAAAATTTCCAAATCACTTCAATATTTAATCCCCAGTTTAAATGAACCAGGCCATTCAGTTAAACTAGTGGGAAAAGTTTAAAAGAAAAAAAATGGGTTTGAATGGAAGAAGTGTGTGGGAGGCGGGGAGGGGGGGGTTACACATTGGTTCAGAGACATTCTCAGTCAAAATGCAAAAACACATATTCTCCTGCATCATTCTAAAAGCTTTTTAACGGTTCACATGCTTTTATCGGAACATAATTCCTATTGTTCCTTTGAAAATTTAACTTTACTTCTTTTCAAAAAACTGAGCAGCACTTGATTTGAACTTCATTTTCTATTTTAGGATGCTGTGACTGCCCTTTTAGCTAGGACCACAGCTCAGCTAGAGGCTGTGGAGAGAGAGCTGGCAGAAGAGAGAGTGAAACTTGAGTACACAGAGGAGGAAATTCTAGAGATGGAACGAAAGGAAGATCAGCTGGAAGCTGTATCAGAAAGGTAAATTTTAAAAGGGAATATACCAAAACATGTAAGTTTTAAGATGATAAATTTATTACTTTGTTAAGATACTTGCCTCATTGATTCAGATAAATACAAACAGGTGTAAAGTTTCTTGATTTCTTCGTTTCGTTTCCTTTCCTTTCCTTTCCTTTTTTTGCTGTATTTCATTACTTAAATCTGGAACAGCATGCTGAGATAATACAAGACCTTGTACTCCAATGTGTATTGGACATGATGCCTGAATGAATGAATGATGATACAATGATAGACAAAGGCAACCCCCACCCCACCTCCAATGGGCCAGTTCTGATGAACCACCAAATAGTTTGTCAGAGATATTAGTGTCCAACAGATCTTACCACTGTGAAGTCAAAGGCTTTCATGGCTGGCATCTGAAGATGCCAGCCACAGATGCTGACGAAATGTCAGGAACAAATTCTTCTAGAATATGGCTCCATAGCCTGAAAACCCCACAGAAAACTATAGATTTTACCACCATCATCTATCCAGGGGATCAGCAAGTGTTGGCCAGTTTCAGACATACTGTTTTGATATGAGCAAATGGTACATCAAAGCTTCAGGAATTTCTGAGTGAAACTGGTTATACCTTCTGTTTTGGATTACACCTTGGTTTTGGGATAGAAAGCCCTTGTTACAAAACTCCACCTGTCACCTACATTAGGGTCTCTTTGACCCCAGGTGAAGATCTTTTTTATGTTTCCATGTATTTAAAGAACTGTTTTAGTGTGTTAGCCTTCTGTACTATTTTAATTATTTTGTGGATTTAACTTTTATAATGTTAACAATCATGTTATCATTGTTTTCTGTGTAATTTTACCAGTGTACCTGTACACTACCTATCACCCAGACAACTCCAGTTATTGGGTGGTCTAAAAGATTAAAAGTAATAAGTCAAAAACTAATTGAAATTATTTCGTTTGCAGGAGCTGGCAAGCAGAATCAGTGGACAGTGGATGTAGTAACTGCATGCAGACAAGTCCTCACCCAGAATCCTATTGTGGTGAATCATTACATAGTCATATGTTTGTATCTCAGACTGATCAGTACCCCTCTGGAAAAGTTCAGTCTCCACCATTAAAGGCAAGTAGAGATAATTGCCTGTTACAGACTGCCAAAATAAAGCTGCTTCGGGTCTCTTTGGAGGTATGCTATTTAAATGATGCATGGGTCCTAAGAGTCCGAAGGTCACGTCAAAGCCACACTCCATTTCTAAGCACTGGAGTGCAGCTTTGGAGCCGCTTCCGGATTCTTAGGCTGCATGCATAATTTAAACAGCATACTTCCAAAGAGACCCGAAGCAGCTTTATTTTGACAGTCTGTAACAAGCCAATGGTACTCTGTATTCCAGTTTTTGCTAATCCTTAATTGAACTATGTCTGGGATAGCTTCCCAAGTCAAATACATTTGATTACTTCTCCCTTTGCCTTCAATACTCGTGTTCGTCTTGCAACTTGGTTTTGGGATAGAAAGCTTTATCAGCCTGCAGACCTTCTCGTTCGTTCAGCTCTTAAATAGTCTGCGTTCTTGTGCGGGATATCTGTCCTTCACATAACTGTTCTTGATATTCTGGTAAAACTTTTCACGGGGCCCTGTTTGTAGCAATTTTTGCTGCCTTGCTGAAGGTTTGCAACATGTTGTAATAGAGTAGTACATTTGAATCACTTGCATTTATAATTATGATATTACTAGATAGCTAATGTGCTCTTAAAATGTTTATTTGTTTAGTTGAGTGAACAGTTCTTGTGCTTTTTGGCAAGAAGGTGTAAGACTTGCAACTTTTCATTTTTGATATAGGTGGATAAGGAGACTAACACAGAAGATATCTTCCCAGAAGAAGCTGCTTTGCTTCATAAAACCAGAACTGGCCGTCGATCCAGAGGGTCTGCATTTGTTCGTAGTAGCACTCTTGTTCGCTCACAGACATTCTCGCCTGGTGCCCGAAGTCAATATGTCTGTCGCGTGAGTAGAAATTACTTTTGGGCATGTAGTCAAGAATAGTGGCTTAAAATTTTAAAATGCTATATCCTTTTCATTAATATTTGGGCCTGACCAATAGAGCAGCTGCTTTTTGCATATTTCCATGTTCCAGTTACAGCATTACATTCTTACATTAAGAACTTACAAACTCCAGGAGGCATGACGGGCATTTTTGCAGTATCTCTGGGCCCCTCCAGCAATTTTAAGTCCAGGGCATGATTTAACAAGAAGTCTCTTTCTGTTCACTCCCTGGAGAGGCAGTTATATGGGAAAAAATGTCCCCCCATGCTCTCAAGTGTGTATTCTGAGGCAAAGGTATTCTTGGGGCACTCTAAGAGTCACAAAACTGGCCCTGGGAAGCCATATGTGGCTGATATATTGCAAATTGCCCACCCTGATTTAGTGAGTGATCTATGTTTGTTTTATCCATTATTGAAGTACCAAGTCAACAGCTGCCTGAAGAATTTTGGAAACCATCATTCCAGACTTGTGACCATTACCATTTTCTTGGCCACATGACTTTCCATGTAGTAGTGATGGGTGACTTCAACTATCCTGATATTTGCTGGAATTCAAACTCAGCAAAATCCTCTAGGTCTAGCAAATTCCTCACTTGCCTCGAAGACAGTTTCATTGTCCAAAAGGTGGAAGAGGCAACAAGGGGATCAGCTATTTTAGATCTGATCCTAACCAACAAGGATGACTTGGTTAATGGGATGCAAGTGGTGGGAACATTAGGTGGAAGTGACCATGTTCTTATGGAGTTTGTTATATAATGGAAAGGAGAAGCCAGGCATAGTCAAACACGCATTCTAGACTTTAGGAAAGCTGATTTCAGTAAACTTAGAGAGGTATTGAGGGTGATCCCGTGGTCAGAAAGACTAAAAGATAAGGGAGTTCAGGATGGATGGGAGTTTCTCAAAAGGGAGATACGGAAGGCACAATTTCAAACCGTTCCAGTGAGAAAGAAAAAAGGGAGGTGTCTCAAGAAACCAGGATGGATGCCCAAGGAACTTTCAACTGAGCTAAATTTTAAACAGAGCATGTATAAGAAATGGAAAAAGGGAGAAATCACAAAAAAGGAATTCAAAGAAATAGCAGGCATGTGTAGGGGTAAAGTCAGAAAAGCTAAAGCGCAGAAGAACTCAGGCTTGCTAGAGAGGTTAAAAACAATAAAAAGGTTTTTTTTTGGATATGTCTGCAGCAAAAGGAATAAGAAGGAAATGGTAGGGCCACTGCGTGGAGAAGACAGCAAAATGCTAACAGGGGACAGAGAAAAGGCAGAATTACTCAACACCTTCTTTGCCTCAGTGTTCTCAGAAAACGAAAAGAGTGCTCAGCCTGAGGATAATGGAGCAGAGGACAGAATAGGGGAATTTCAGCACAAAATAAGTAAAGCGATAGTACAGGAATACCTTGTTAATCTAAATGAATATAAGTCTCCAGGACCAGATGGACTACATCCAAGAGTATTAAAAGAACTGGCAAATGTAATATTGGAGCCATTGACAATAATCTTTGAAAACACCTGGAGAACAGGAGAAGTCCCAGCAGGGCAAACGTTGTCCCCATCTTCAAAAAGGGGAAAAAAGAGGATCCCAACAATTATCGTCCAGTTAGTCTGACATCTATACCAGGAAAGATTCTGGAGCAGATCATTAAATAGAGAGTCTGTTAACATCTAGAAAGCAATGCCATAATCACAAAAAGTCAACATGGGTTTCAGAGAAAGAAGTCATGTCAGACAAATCTAATTTCTTTTTCTGATAAAATTACCAGCTTGGTAGATGAAGGGAATGCTGTGGATATAGTATATCTTGATTTCAGTAAGGCCTTTGACAAGGTTTCCCATGACATTCTTGCAAATAAGCTTGTAAAATGTGGGTTAGACAAGGTAACTGTTACATGGATTTGTAATTGGTTGACTGGCCGAACCGAAAGGGTGTTCAACAATGGCTCCTTTTCATCCTGGAGAGAAATGACCAGTGGGGTCCCATAGGGGTCTGTCTCAGGGCCAGTTTTATTCAACATCTTTATCAGTGACTTGGATGACAGAATTGGGGGCATACTCATCAAATTTGCAGATGACACCAAATTAGGAGGAATAGCTAATACCCCAGAGGACAGGATCAAAATTCAAAACGACCTGAATAGAAAGCTGGGCCAAAGCTAACAAAATGAAATTCAACACGGAGAAATGTAAGGTACTGCACTTAGGGCGGAAAAATGAAATGCACAGATATAGGATGGGGGACACCTGGCTAAACGAGACTACATGTGAAAGGGATCTGGGAGTCCAAGTGGATCACAAATTGAACATGAGTCAACAGTGTGATGTGGCAGCTAAAAAGGCCAATGCAATTTTAGACTGCATCAATAAAATTATAGTGTCTAGATCAAGAGAAGTAATAGTGCCACTATATTCTGCTTTGGTCAGGCCCCACCTGGAATATTGTGTCCAGTTCTGGGCACCACAGTTTAAAAAGGATGTTGAGAAACTGGAGCGTGTCCAAAGGAGGACAACTAAAATGGTGAAGGGTCTGGAAACCATGTCCTATGAGGAACGACTTAGAGAGCTGGGGATGTTTAGCCTGGAGAAGAGAAGGTTAAGAGGTTGATGGCCCCTGTTTAAATATTTGAAGGGATGTCATATTGAGAGGGAGCAAGCTTGTTTTCTGCTGCTCCTCCAGAGAACAGGACCCGGAACAATGGATGCAAGCGCAGGAAAAGAGATTCCACCACTGAACATTAGGAGGAAACTTCCTGACATTAGGGCTATTCGAAATGGAACATCCCCTCGGAGGGTGAGATCTCCTTCCTTGGAGGTCTTTAACAGAGGCTGGATGGCCATCTGTAGGGAGCTTTGATTTGATTTTCCTGCATGGCAGGGGGTTGGACTGGATGGCCCTGTGGTTCTTCCAACTCTATGATTCTGATTCTTTTAAAAGCATCTGCATCTCTTTGGCTCCTGTACACGTGCCTTACTCGGTTATGATGTGTGGGTTAGCAAGAAGGAAACTAGATCTCCTCTCTATCCTCACAAGTCCCAGTGTGTGGGGGGAAGGAATTCATTCACTGGGTGGTGGCAGCGCGACTATAGGACCTCCAGGGGGTCTCTCTGCTCAACAGGAGCGAAATGGAAACCTATGAGATCTAGAAGGGAAAGTTCTTTTAAGGGACTCCCTGGGAGTAAGGGCCACGCACAGGGCATTGCTCTAAGGAACATCACACAGCGACCTAGGGACTGAACAGTGAGGAGGAGGCTAATAAAGGTGTTTTGAAGTACACCAACTTTTGCATTCAGAGGCATTAATTAGGGCTGGAACACTTCAAGGATGCTGGCAAAACGTCAAGGAAAAAATCTTCTAGAACATGGCCACATAGCCCGAAAAACCCACAAAAAACTCTTAGGACCCTCAATCTTCTTTAGTGGCTGGCACCTCCTTTTCTTTTCAGCCAAAAATGTTTGGAGAAAAAAGGGACATTATTTCATCTTGTGGCTGACAGGCATTGCTGATTTATATCTGTTGGAGGTAACCATCTCTTTCTTTTTTTCTTTTTTCTTTCCTTCCTTCTTTTTTTGCCTTTATGACTTAACTGATTGTAAGCCACTCTGATCACCTTATTAAAGTGGAATGCAAAGTCTTTCTCAATTTTTAACCTCATGGTGTTATGGTTTAAGGCGGGCTGGGGAATAGAGTAGGAATAAGGAGTAAAGGAGTAAGAGGTTGTTTACAGGGTAGGAGTAACATCAAAGGGAAAAAATCTTACTCTGGAGTAGACAAGGAGAAACCCCAAATCACCACTACACCCAGGCCGGGTTTAAGTTTTGGACTAATATAATACTAATACAGGGTTCGAATCCCCCTCACAACGTCCAATTCCACTGGTGAGTTTTGGCAAGTCAAATTCTATAGTTTCAGAGGTAGGCAAAACCAAACCCTCTCTGAACAATCTTGCCAGAAAACCTGTGACAGTTTGTCAGAAATGTCTGAAGGTATACAACACAACCATTGAGATAATTTTCACATCTCAGGGACCTGTATATATATATGTTAAAAACTTTCTCAGGGAACTCCGCATAAAATTATTATATCTACAACTCAAAAATGTTTATTTTTATTTTTTAAAAAAACAAAAACCAAGCTCTCTCATGACCTAATGACTCTCTTAAAGGACCCCAGGTGTCCAGGTACTTTGGTTGAAAAAATTTAATGGTTTGAAACAAGCTAATTAATTTAAACCAAAATACTTCAATATACTTTAATTGTTAAGAAAGATACCACTGGAACCTACAGCAGATAACTATCTTCAAAGACTGGTTCAAAAAATGAATAGCAGCTGGAAGAGAATAACTATTGTATATTGGATGGATTGGTGAGATCTCATCACACTTTTTTTAGTACATCTCCTTTCTAAATCTGCCAAAACTTATACTTCATGATAAAGAAGAACATAGAAGAAAAGTCACAACTGATTGGCCACAGCTTAGCTAAGGACATCCTGGAGATTCTATGGTACTGTAGTGAAAAATATGGGCCAAAAGATGCATCTCTACTTTTCTAATAACATACTTATATCACAGGTTTATCGGTTATTTAATACTGGGAAAAGTACTCACATAATTTTAGTACACACAGAAAGTTCCCATGAAGTTGAAAGTTAAGTATAATTTTTAAAACTTTGTAAGTTATAGTGACAGGAAATCATATGACACTTTTCAGTTCAATACAGAGATACACTTTTGAATGGTAACTTCAAATATATACATTGCACATGCCTGTGGGGAATTTCCTCATACTATCTGCAGGAAACATACTGCAATAGAAAGCAATTAAAGAAATTATTTTAAGATAACTGTCCTAGGAAGTTTCTTTCAATGCAATACCCAAGAGTTACTTCTGTTTCTTCTTTTCTGGTCCAGTATTATGGTTAGGAACGTTCTTACTATCCAATGAATCTACAATCTCTTGAGCTACGGGATTAGGACAAGAGTACAAATGGAGGCAACAGAATTTTTCTGTTATTGATGTGACCATCAAGTCATTTCCAACTTATGACAACCTAAGGTGAACGTATCATGGGGTTTTTCTTGGCAAGTTTCTTCAGACAGGGTTTGCCATCTGAGGCTAAAAGAGTGTGACTGCCCAATGTGATCCAGTCGGTTTTTATGCTTGAACAGGGATTTGAACCCTGGTCTCCAGATCTGTAGTCACATCAAACCACTACCCAGAATTGTTTGTTTGTTGTTGTGTGCTTTCAAGTCATTTCTGGCTGGGAGAATGTGACTTGCCCAAGATCACCCAATGGGTTTTAATGGCTCAGCAGGGATCCAGCACTCAAACCACAACACTACACAGGCTCTACATAGAATGTTATTATAACATGTTACTTACAAATCCACAGAAGGGGGGGGGGGGATAAAAATGTATACAGAACTGACACTTACCTAAGTTGCCCAGATCAATGCTGAAGAGTGAGGGGCTCAACAGGCGCGCCTTTCCTGCCAATGAGCTGGTGGCAACCGCATGCACATCCCCAATCTGGAATTTTCATGATGCAAAAAGTAGCCACAAAAATGGGCTCCTTTTCACAAGTGATAAGTGCGCATAGCCACAGTGGCAGAGGCTTTGGTGCTCCTTTGGTGCAGCACATTTAACACTACACTAATGGAGCACCATGACGCCCCCCCCCATCATGTGGTTGGGCATGTAGCATGACACCAGCACGGTGATGCCCGGCATGTGTATGTCATGCCCTCACGCCTAGTCTGCGCAGGCTCTCATCTTGTAATTTAAATGAAATAAAATTTGAATATCAATATTTATGATCCTTAAAATTTGTTTCATTGATTTCAAGTATAAAACCAACTAAACCCAGCAATTTGACAACAAACTGACAGACAAATTGATAAGTTTGCATAAATGAATACACCTGAATTTGTGAGAAAATATTTGAGACATCAGTAACTGTAAATATCAAGATAGGTCAAAATAAATATCTATGTTTGCATTCTACAAAGAGGAAAAAAAGATAAAGTGTTTGTTACTTTATACCTCTGCTGTCTTTGAAGAACTTTATGTATCCTAAGAGAAACTGAAATCAACAATTGTAGTTTTCAAGTATGTAGAAAAGCAATAACTTTCGATTTTAATAAATTTGGTTTTGACTGGAATAGACCGTGCAGTACAAAACATTCTAGCAGCTGCATCACTGTAAAACTAAACTTTATTTTACATCTGAATAGAGTGCTTGGTTCAGCAAAAATGTTGCTGTTTTAAAGAAAGAAATTGCCCTGTTCATCTAAGGCTAGCAATGTATTAAAAGATAATATTTCTTTCTGGTATACATGTGGACCATGTACAGCGGTCAATCTTCTCTGGCTGTAGTATGTTTGTAACATATTAATCTCAATTGAAAAATCATTGATATTTGTAATCTCTCCATATCCTGTCCTCTTTGCTTTTCTCTTTCCCTGCCTCAAATTTCCTGTTTTCTCATTTTCTTAGCCTCCAAATTCATTTTCAGTCTCTGTCAGCTTCATATTTTTCTGTTTTTCTCCCATTTTCATCATCCTGAAATTCCCTTCCCTTTCCTTCTTCCCATTGCAATTTCATTCTCTGAGATTGCGATCAGCGGCAAATTCCAAGATTCCAGTTCTATTTTGTTCTCTCAAAATCTCGATCAAACAGATTGAGGGTTATAGTATTTTACTTATGCTTGCCCCACAAGCGTCTGGAATCTGAGGGTTAATCAACATAAACTTTTAATTCTTCTAGTTTTCCCTTCATAAATCAGCTTTAGGGCTTTACACATCTCCATCTTCTGCTTTTCTTTAAAGTCCAACGTTCTGACATTACCCCCCTCCCCATCTTCAATCTCACTTCTATACTATCTTTTGGTTTTGGGGGTACCTTTTACTTCCTCATTACAAAATTCCGTTCATTTTTGGCATGTATCATACACCTTGGTTTGTTTATGGTTCATATCCCACTTCTGCCAACATATGTGAGGCTCCTAAGTGGATAACTGGATAGTACACAATACATAATAAACTAAATTATCTAAATATATGAAACAATGTTTTACAAAAAGTCCATGTCATCACAGCCTGTGCTATATTCCTGTGATTTGAAACTTAACTGATAGGCAATATGGTTGGATTCTGTGAAGTTGAAACTCTCATACTTTAAAGCTGGAAATAAAAATATTCACCATCTATCTTCAATGGTTAAAAGAGCTTATCTGCTTTAGTTCTGTACAAACATGTCCTCTAGAGACACAAACTCCTTGAAAAATATTTGTTTGGACATATAATCAAATTTGTTGCTGTGGTAGTCTGCCCTTCCCGACTTATGGCAACCCTATCATGGAGTTTTCTTGGGAAGGTTTGTTCAGAGGAGGATTGCCATTGCCTTTCCCTGAAGCTGAAAGAATGTGACTTGCCCAAGGTTACCCCTGTGGGTCTCATAGCCAAACCTTGAATCAAACCCTGGTCTCCAGAGCCGTAGTCCAACACTCAAACCACTATGCCACACTGGCTCTCATAGTCAGCTTATACTGATGAATATGCTACGCCCACCATTGTATCTTATGTAATTCTCCTTCTTCTCCATTCCCCCCCTACTTTTTTTCTTTTTTCTCTTCCATCTTTTTGTACATACTTTTTTAATCCCAATTATAATTTTTTAAAAAAGAAGAAAATACATGAAGTTTGATTACAGGCATGTGTATGCATACAGCAGGACAAACAGAAGACCCCTTAAGATACCTGATACAGTAGAACAAAAGGAAATTAAATTAAAAATTGTCATTTGAACAGAAGGATATTAGTCACTCATGATGCAAACTGACACTCCTTGGCTTGACTACACAGGGTCATTAGTGGCACTATCAACCAACTATTGATAAGACTTTTCAGTTTAAAAAGCAGAAACACACATATGTGTATGTTCCTTCAGGTTACTTGTTGATTTATGAAGACTCCATGAATTGCATAGGGTTTGTCGTTGTTGTTAACTGTCCACAAGTCAATCCTGTGGATGACACATCTCCAAGACTCCCAGTCCTCTACTACGCTGCCTAAATCCTGTAAATTCATACCTGTGACCAACTTAATAGGGCTCATCCATATAGCATATGGTCTTCCCTTCTTTCTACTTCACTTCACCATTATAGTATTTCCATGAACTGCGTCTTTTCATGATGTGGCCAAGGTACAAAAGACTCGGTTTAATAATCTTGGCCTTCAGGGAGATTTCTGGTCTTTTGGGCTGTTAACAGAACAGGGAAAAACAGAATGGTTCCCAATGTGAAGTTGAAGGCTTTCATGGCCGGCATCCATAGTTTTTTGTGGGTTTTTCGGGCCACATACCCTGAAAAACCGACAAAAAACCAGAATGGTTCCCAACTGGCAAACAGGTCAAGCGAGATGGTAGCCTTTCGATCTATCTGTTCTACTTGTATACAGAACATATTATACAAAAAGCAGACTTAAACACAAAAAAAGGAGGAGTGAAAATAGGAACATGAATATCAACAATCTAAGGTAGGCAGACAGCACAATACTGCTGGCAGAAAACATCACAAACCTAGAGCAACTACTAAGGAAGATCAAGGAAGAAAGTGCAAAGGCAGGCTTCTTGTTGAACATTAAGAAAACAAAGACAATGGCCATGGAAAATTTATACCAATTCAACCTAGACAGGAACAAGTAGTATGACCAAATTTGAATAACAGTAAGTGGGAGGAAGAAGGAGCATTTACACAATTCAGAAATTGGATGTAAACAAAACTGTCTTTCTAGGACTAGACTCTTCCTTGCTGATATAGCGTTTGCAAACTGCACTTCCATTATACAGACTGAAACCTGATCCGCACTGCAGAAATAATGCAGTTTGACACCACTTTAACTGCCATGGCTGAGTGCTATGGAATTTCGGGATTTGTGGTTTATTGTGGCACCAGAACTCTCTGACAGAGAAGACTAAATGTCTCACAAAAATACAGTTCCCAGAATTCCATAGTATTGAGCTATGATAGTTAAAGTGGTGTCAAATTGGTTTATTTCTGCAGTGCAGATACAGCCTATGGGCCGATGCAGGTGGCCCAGAAGGAGCGGTCTCTAGTCGCTCTGGCCCCGATCGGCCTGGGACTGTGGCAACCAGATGGCCTGATTCCAAAGTGGGCCACTGCTGTGGTCCCAAATGGGCCTCTGGCAGGAATGGATTATACTGTATTCACTTCTTTTGCTGGTGGTTTCAGGATGCCTTAGGTGGCCTTGGAGTGGCTTCCAGCTGCTTCAGGGATGTGCATAATCTAGACATCAAGCCCCCAAAGTGGCCTGTTTTCAGCCCAAGTCACAAATCCAAATTACGAGCCTTTTTTAAGCCTTTTACGTTATGAGTAAATGTTTTTTCATTACACATTACATTATCTGAACTGAATGTACCATTTGGGGGTGGGAGAGGAACAATTACTGTACTTGTGCATTCTCTGTGGCCCTCACTGTCTGCATTCAGATGCAATGTTGTGCTATACTTTATTGTTATAAACAGCAGCTACAGCAAACCTTGACTTTTCCCCCTTTCCCTGCTCCCCTTCATGAGCTATAAGAAGCTTTTGATATTAGCCAGTGTTTATCATTACATTAAAGAACCCACTGAGAACATGACAATATTATAAACTCTAGTATCCCATTAGATCTGAAAACAACTGTTCAACATACTATAAACTGTAGGGTCTTGGCTGGTAGTAGTTAAAGCATTTTTTAAAAATAATCCTGACTCAGTAGTGTATATGAATTTAGTTAAACATATCAAGAACATTTCATCTTGGAATGTGTCATTTTTAATAAAACAATATGTAATGGACTTATTTCACTTCAACTTCAGATTACATAAAAACACATTATATGTTTATATATAATAAAATAACTGTTTCAATGATAGCAAAATTGTTTTCAACAGCACTACAAAACAGTGGCATTAATACACCACACATTCATATTTTAGCATTAGTATTCCTCACTCTGCAAACATTTGAAGTCTCCAAGCACATACATATGCCTTGTTACAAATCATGAGGCTATTAACTTTTAAAAATCTAAAATGTTGTACTTTCTGAGAAAATACTATGCACAATGGACTCCTTCTATAACGTCACCAGCCAAAAAGGATCGTCACTGCACTACCACAGCTGCTGAGTTTTGACAAATAAACATGTTCTAGAAATCAATGAATGGTGAAAAGCTTGAGACTTCAAGACCAGAAATTAGGTTATCTCATGCTGTCTCAAATTCCACAATGTCAGGAAATTAAAGCAAAAGCCGGTGCTGCCCTAGAATCAAGAGTTTTGTGCAATGTCATCAATTCTGTTTTCTTGGAAGTTTCCTTCACTGTGCCCACATGTTCCTTTGGTCTCTCTGGGGGAAAAAATCAGAAGGCAAGGATAAAACCAATAAAAATAGTTCATATTGTCCTCATTCTCTACTGCTGCTCTCACTCATGCAAGTAACCTATTGAGATTCAATGGTGTTCTGGATGGAAGCATAGAAATTTTCATCTGTTTGGCTTAAGCAATGGTTTTCTGACTAGATACCTGAGACAAGGTTAATGTCATACCGGTGACACTGTGATAACACATGACACATGTGATCCTTGGCTGATTAGGTTCACATAGCTGGTATGAACTGCTACCAAAATCATTTTTTAAAAATTGTGCCGGGATGACAAAAAGCAATGAACCAAACTCCTGAAAAAATATGTATATTTGCAAATGCAGACCTAAATCATTGTTATCTCACAGATATTTTAAATATTCCCTACATACTTGACTTTTTTGTCAAATTCCTAAGCCAGATCAAACCACTGGAAAGACAATATTTTAACAGGTCATCGCAGAACTCTGTCAGCAAAAAGCTCCAATGAATACATTAACATATATTAGGATCATCATGTTTAGGGACATACATCAAAAATGTATACAGAGGTTCACTTTTTCAAACCACATAGTTCTGCACTGATTGCCATGTCAAGAAAAAAGTAGATCCAAATGGAAGTTTTAGATTCCCCATCTATAATGTCTAGGGCAGCTGCTCCTTCAAGTAATGACTCTTATTATCTTAGCTAAGATTCAGCAGTTATCCTGGTCTGTATAGGCCTGGTCTGTTAACTACATAGCACACCAGTCTCAAACTGTTCATGTCCAGTTGTTTCATTGGCAAAAATTCATATCATCTACCCTGCTACTCCTTTTTCACTAGTTTTTCTTCCCTACAACAGGAATTGTTTTGTTTTTTATCTACACAGCTTTCTAGTCTCTGCATCCCCTCCCAGGTTTTTACAAAATGGGCTGAGGAAAAAATGTGCAAATGCATCTATTGAATTTTGCCACTAAAGTACTTTTATGTTCCACAGAATGGAATCTTGTTGTCATGTTGTTTCTGACTTAAGACAATCCTAAAACAAACCTATCATGAGATTTTATTGGCACGATTTCTTCAGAGCGAGGTTTGCCTTTGTCCTCCTCTAAGGCTAAGTGAGTGTGACCTAGCCAAAATCACCTAGAGGGTTTCCATGCTGAGCAGGGATTCAAGTGCTCAAACCACTATACCATGCTGGCTCAGAATATAATGTATTTGTGTGTGTGTGTGCGCGCGCGCATCCCATAAGAGATATGGTGGCTTAGTGGTTAAGATGCCAATTTTAACAACTGTAAAGTCAGAAATTTGGCAGTTTGAGGCCCATGTGCCACATGATGGGGTGAGTTCCCAGCACTAGTCCCAGTTTCTGCCAACCTAGCAGTTTGACTCACTTCCTCTGTACAAAAAGCTCCCAGAAGTCCCTTAAAGAAAAAAAGAACAAATTGTGAGATAATGGGGTGTCAACATAGAGGAGCTTACTGTACTTAGATGCAATCAATAAATGGATGCTAGGTCTAAGGCAGATAAGCCTGAACTGGATGTTATCCCTTACCATGCAATGCAGACATTTTATTCATTTTTATGACTGTGTGAAGAGACCTTGTTACTCAAACACCCATATACAAAAACAGGAGTAGGAGAAGTTATGATTAATTTTCCAACAACAGTTTTCAGCAATGATTATTTACATTAAATAGTTACGTTAAATAGGAAATGAGGATGCGGTAGCAAAGGAGTAAATACTTCTAGGTAAGAGGAACCAAATATTTATACAACTTCCTGATTGTTGTCTTGTGAAACCTTCTGCTTGCAAGGAAGGGAAAAAAAAACAGAAATGTGGAAGCACCTTTAAGACTAATTGGTTTTTATTGTAGAATGAGCTTTAATGGATACAAACCCACTTCTTCAGATGCAGTACAGACAGGTATTAAAATTTCAGGAATAAAGCATATTTATACATTTGTAGGAGGAGGATAGAGAATGTAATAGGACCCAGAAAGATGAAAATCATGTTCCTTGCCCTAAATTTTCAAAATGCTGACACATTTCTTTTCTTGGTCTCCCTCTTCACCAGGGGTCGGCAACCCCCGGCCTGCGGGCCGTATGCAGCCCGCGGAGGCAGCAGGACCGGCCCCAGCCTGGTCCTGCTGCCGCTGCCAAGGCCACCTCCTCCTCCTCCTCCTGGGCAGCAAGCGGGGCTAGGATGGAGGAGCTCGTCCCCTTTGGCCAGCCAGCCATTGGCCAGCTGGCCAAAGGGGACGGGCTCCTCTTGAGCACGCTGCCCGGGAGGAGGAGGAGGACTTCCGCGGGAGGTCCTTCCGGAGGGAGGCCTGAGACCGCAAGGGCCGAAATGGAGCCCGCAGAAGCTTGCCGCCTCCATGGGCTCCCCCCAGGGCCCTGGTGGCCCCAGGCCTCTCCCTCTGGAGGAAGGCCTGGGGCCGCAAGGGCGGTCCGCTCGCTTCCAACTCTATATTCTGGATTGCTTTTAAAAGCATCTGCGAGCTCTTTGGCTCTGTACACGTGCCTTAACACGGTTTACTGAGTGCTGTGGGGTTAAGCAAGAAGGAACTAGATCTCGCTCTCTATCACTCACAAGTCCCAGTGTGTGGGGGGAAGGAATTCATTCACTGGGTGGTGGCAGCGCGACTATAGGGACCGCCAGGGGGTCCTCATGCTGCCAACATGGAGCGAAATGGAAACCTATGAGATCATAGAAAGGGAAGTTTCTTTTAAAGGGACATCCCTGGGAGTAAGGGCCCACGCACAGGGCCATTGCTCTAAAGGAAGCATCACACAAAGCGACCTAGGGAACTGAACAGTGAGGAGGAGGCTAAATAAAGGTGTTTTGAAAGTACACGCACTTTTTGCATTCAGAGGCATTAATTAGGCTGGAACAACTATCAAGGATGCTGGCAAAACGGTCAAGGAATAAAATCTTCTAGACATGGCCACATAGCCCGAAAAACCCACAAAAAACTCTGAGGACCCTCAATCTTCTTTAGAGTGGCTCTGGCACCTCCTTTTTCTCTTTTCGTTTTTGCAAGCCAAAAATGTTTGGAGAAAAAGGGACATTATTTCAGCTTGTGGCTGCAGGCCATTGCCTGATTATATCTGTATGGGAGGTAACCATTCTTTCTTTTTTTACTTTTTTTCTTTCCTTCCTTCTTTGTTTTGTGCCTTTTATGACTTACTGATTGTAAGCCACTCTGACTACCTTATTAAAGTGGAATGCAAAGTCTTTCTCAAATTTTTTAACCTCATGGTGTTATGGTTTAAGAAGCGGGCTTGGGGAATAGGAGTAGGAATAAGGAGTAAAGGAGTAAGAGGGTTGTTTACAGGAGTAGGAGTAACATCAAAGGGAAAAAAATCTTACTCTGGAGTAGACAAAGGAGAAACCCCCAAATCACCACTACAACCCGGCCCCGGGTTTAAGTTTTGGACTAATAATAATACTAAAACTAAACAGGGTTTCGAAATCCCCCTCCAAACGTCCATTTCCACTGGTGAGGAGTTTTGGCAAGGTCAAATTCGCATAGTTTCAGAGTAGGCCAAAACCAAACCCTTCTCTGAAACAATCTTGCCAAGAAAACCTTGACAGTTTCAGGTTTTCAGAAATGTCTTGAAGGTATACAAACACAACCATTGAGATAATTTTCACATCTCAGGGAACCTGTATATATATTAATGTTAAAAACTTTCTCAGGGAACTCCAGCATAAAATTATTATAATCTAAGCAAACTCAAAAAAGTTTTATTTTTATTTTTTAGAAAAAACAAAAACCAAGCTCTCTCATGACCTAATGACCCCATAAAGGAACCCCAGGTGTCCAGGGGTACTTTGGTTGAAAAAAGTTATGGGTTTGAAACAGCTAAATTAATTTAAACACAAAATACTTCAAATATACTTTAATTGTTAAAGAAAAGATACCACTGGAACCTACAGCAGATAAGCCTACTCTTCAAAGACTGGTTCAAAAATATGAATAGCAGCTGGAGGAATAAACTATTGTATATTGGATTGGATTGGGTGAGATCTCGATCCACTTTTATTTTAGTACATCTCCTATTCTAAATCTGCCAAAAAACTTTCTTTCATGATAAGAGAAAGAACATAGAAGAAAAGTCAGCACTGATTGGCCAACAGCTTAGCCTAAGAGACATGCCTGGAGATTCTAGGTACTGTAGTAAAAATATGGGCCAAAAGAATAGCACTCTCTAAGCTTTTCTAATAACATACTTATAGTCCACAGGTTTATCGGTTATTTTAATACTGGGAAAAAGTACTCAATATTTTAGTACAACACAGAAAGTTCCCATGAGTTTTGAAAGTAAGTATAATTTTTAAAACTTTGTAAGTTATAGTGACAGGAAATCAATAATGACACGTGTCAGTTCAATACAGAGATACACTTTTGGAAGGTAACTTCAAATATATACATTGGTCACAATGGTCCCGTGTGGGAATTCCTCATACTAATCTGGCAGGAAACATACTGCAATAGAAAGCAATAAAGAAATTATTTTATAAGAATAACGGAAATGTCCTAGGAAGGTTTCTTTCAATGCAATAACCCAAGAGTTACTTCTGTGTTCTTGCTTTTCTGGTCCAGTATGATTTAAGTGGTTAGGAAACGTTCTTACTTATCCAAAATTTATGAATCTACAATCTCTTGAGCTACGAAACGGGATTAGGAACAAGAGTAACAAATGAGGCAACAAGAATTTTTCTGTTATTGATAGTGGTACACATCAAGTCATTTCCAACTTATGACAACCATAAAGGTGAACGTATCATGGGGTTTTTCTTGGCAAGTTTTTCTTCAGACAAGGGTTTGCCCATCTGAGGCTAATTAAGAGTGGTTGACCGTTGCCCAATGTGATCCAGTCGGGTTTTTTATGCTTGAAACAGGGGAGTTTGAACCCTGGTCTCATCAGAATCTGTAGTCACATCAAAACCACTACCCAGAATTGTTTGTGTGTTGTTGTTGTGTGGCTTTCATTAAGTCATTTCTTGGCTGGGAGAATGTGACTTGCCAAGATTCACCCAATGGGTTTTAATGGCTCAGCAGGGATTCCAGCACTCAAACCACAACACTACACAGGGCTTACATAGAATGTTGATGTTATAACATGTTTTACTTACAAAATCCACAGAAGGGGGGGGGGGGATAAAAATGTATACAGAACAGTGAGAACACTTACCTATAGTTGCCCAGATCAATGCTTGAAGAGTGAAGGGGCGATCAACAAGGCGGCGCCTTTCCGTTGCCAAGATTGACTGGTTGGTCAACCGCATGCACATGGCCCCAATCGTGGAATTTTTCATGATGCAAAAAAGTAGCCACAAAAAGTGGCTCCTGTTTCACAAGTGTGATAAGTGGCGGCATAGCCACAGTGGCAAGAAGGCGTTTGGTGCTCCTTTGGTGCACACAGTTAAAGCACTACACTAATGGAGCACTCATGAACGCCCCCACCCTCAGCATGTGGTTGGCATGTAGCATGACACCACAAACGGTGATGCCCGGCGATGTTGTATGTCATGCCCTCACGCCTAGTCTGCGCAGGCTCTCATCTTGTATTTAAAATGAAATAAAAATTTGAATATCAATATTTGATGATCCTTAAAAATTTGTTTCATTGATTTCATTTCAAGTATAAAACACTAACTAAAACCACAGCAATTTGACAAACAAACTGACAGACAAATTGTATAAGATTTGCATAAATGAATAACAGTCCTGAATTTGTGAGAAAATATTATTGAGACATCAGTTTAAACTGTAAATATGCAAGATAGGTCAAAATAAAATATCTATGTTTGGCATTCTACAAAGAGGAAAAAAAGATATAAGTGGTTTGTTTTAACTAATTGATACCTCCTGCTGTCCTTTGAAGAACTTTATGTATCCTAAGAGAAACTGAAATCAACAATTTGTAGTTTTAAGTAGTGTTTAGAAAAGCAATAACTAACTTCGATTTTAATAAATTTGGTTTTTGAACTGGAACTAGGACGTGCAGTAACAAAAACATGTTCTAGCAGCATTGCAATCGTACTGTAAAGTAGTCTAAACTTTATTTTATCAATTCTGAATAGTAGTGGCGTTGGTCAGCAAAAATGTTAGCTTGTTTTGAAAGAAAGAAATTTGCCCTGTCATCTAAGGCTAAGCAATGTATTAAAAGATAATATTTCTTTCTGGTATACATGTGGTACCATGTACAGCGGTCAATCTTCTCTGGCTGTAGGTATGTTTTTGTAACAAAAAAATATTAATCTCAAATTGATAAATCATTGATATTTGTATATCTCTCCATATCCTGTCCATCTTTTGCTTTTCTCTTTCCGTCTGCCTCAAATTTCCTGTTTGGTCTCATTTTTCTTAGCCTCCAAATTCATTATTGTCAGGATCTCTGTCAGCTTCATATTTTTCTGTTTTTCTCCGTCCTCAGTTTTCATACATCCTGAAATATCCCTTCCCTTTTCCATTCTTTCCCATTGGCAATTTCATTCCTCTGAGATTGTTCGATCAGCGGTTCAAATTCAAGATTTCCAGTTCGTATTTTGGTCTCACTCTCAAAATCTCGATCAAAACAGATTGAGGGTTTATAGTATTTTACTTATAGCTTGCCCCACAAGCGTTCTGGAATCTGAGGGTTAATCAACAATAAAAACGTGTTTAATTCTTCTAGTTTTTTTCCCTTACATAAATCAGCTTTAGGAGCTTTACACATCTCCATCTTCTGTCTTTTCTTTTAAAGTCCAACGTTCCTTGACATTACAACCCCCCTCTACCCATCCATCTTCATCTACTTCTATACTATCTTTTGGTTTTGGGGGTACCTTTGACTTATCCTCATTACAAAATTCGTTCATTTTTTGGCATGTATCATACACCTTGGTTTGTTTTATGGTTCATATCCCCGATTCTGCCAACATAGATGTGAGGCTCCTAAGTGGATAACTGGATAGTACAAGACAATACATATAAACGAAATAAATATCGTAAATATAGAAACAATGTTTTTACAAAAAGGTCCAATGTTCAATCACAGCCTGTGCTAATATTCCCTGTGATTGAAGACTTAACTGATAGGCAATAATGGTTGGATTCTGTGAAGTTGAAAGAAACTCTCATACTTTAAAGCTGGAAATAAAATATTCACCATGCTATCTTCAATGGTTAAAGAGATTATCTGCTTTAAGTTTCTGTACAACATGTCCGTCTAGAGAACACAAACTCATTGAAAATATTTTGTTTGGACATATGAATCAAATTGTTTGCTGTGGTAGTACTGCCCTTTCCCGACTTATGGCAACCCGTATCATGGGAGTTTTCTTGGGAAGGTGTTGTTCAGAGAGTATTGCCATTGCCGTTCTCCCTGAAGCTGAAAGAATAGTGACATTGACACCAAGGTTATAACAAACCACTAAAAGGTGGAGTCAACCGTAACAATAGCCAAAACACATTGAATAGCAAATCACTGGAAAATCTCACAGAGCCGTATTCCAACACTCAAACCACTATGCCACATCGTGGCTCTCATAGTCAGCTTATACTGATGAATAGGCGTACGCCCACCATTGTAATCTTTTATGTAATTCTCATTCTTCGTCCATTCACCCCCCTACTTTTGTTTCTTGTTTTTCTCGTTCCATCTTTTTGTACATACTTTTTTAATCCCAATTATAATTTTTTTTAAAAAGAAGAAATTACATAAGTTTGATTAACAGGTCATGTGGTATTGCAGTACAGCAGGACAAACAGAAGACCCCGTATAGATAACCTGATACAGTAGAACAAAAGGAAATTAAATTAAATTGTCATTTGAACAGAAGGATATTAGTCACTCATGATGCCAAACTGACACTCTAATGGCGTTGACTACAACAACAGGGCCATTAGTGGCACTATCAACCAACATTGATAAGAACTTTTCAGTTTAAAAAGCAGAACACACATATGTGTATTTCCCTTCAGGTTACGTGTTGATGATTTATGAAGACTCCATAATTGCATAGGGTTGGTCGTTGTTGTTAACTGCCACAAGTCAATCCTGTGGATGACACATCCGCCAAGACTCTTCCCGGTCCTCTACTACGCTGGCCTAAATCCCTGTAAATTCATACCTGTGACCAACTTAATAGGCTCATCCATATAGCATATGGTCTTTCCCTCTTTCACTTCACTTCACCATTATAGATTTCCAGAACTGCGTCTTTTCATGATGGGCCAAGGTACAAAAGACTCGGTTAATAATCTTGGCCTTCAGGGAGATTTCGGTCTTTTGGGCTGTTAACAGAACAGGGAAAAACATAGGGTTCCCAATGTGAAGTGAAGGCTTTCATGGCCGGCATCCATAGTCTTTTTGTGTTTTTCGGGCCACTAGACCCTGAAAACCGACAAAAAACCGAATGGGTTCCCACTGCAAACAGGTCAAGCGAGATGGTAGCCTTCGATCTATCTGTTTCTACTTGTATACAGAACATTATACAAAAGCAGACTTAAACACAAAAAAGGAGGAGTGAAAATAGGAACATGAATATCAACATATAAGGTAGGCAGACAGCACAATACTGCTGGCAGAAAAAAGCACAAAAACCTAAGCAACTACTAAGAAGATCAAGGAAGAAAGTGCAAAGGCAGCGTCTTGTTGAACATTAAGAAAACAAAGACAATGGCCATGGAAAATTTAATACCAATTCACCTAGACAGGAACAAGTAGTAGACCAAATTTGAATTAACAGTAAGTGGGAGGAAGAAGGGGAGCATTTACACAATCAAAATTGGATGTAAACAAAACTGTCTTTCTAGGACTAGACTATCTTCCTTGCTGATATAGCGTTTTGCAAACTGCACTTCCATTATACAGACTGAAACCCTGATCCGCACTGCAGAAATAATGCAGTTTGACACCACTTTAACTGCCATGGCTGAGTGCTATGGAATTTTCGGGATTGTGGGTTGATTGTGGTGGCACCCAGAACTCTCTGACAGAGAAAGAATATGTCCACAAAAATACAGTTCCCAGAATTCCATATATTGAGCTATGATAGTTAAAGTGGTGTCAAATTGGTTTATTTCTGCAGTGCAGATACAGCCTAGGGCCGATCAGGTGGCCCAGAAGGAGCGGTCTCTAGTCGCTCTGGCCCGATCGGCTGGGACGTGGCAAACCAGATGGGCCTGATTCCAAAGTGGGCCACGGCTGTGTGGTCCCAAATGGGCCTCTGGCAGGAATGGATTATACTGTATTCACTTCTTTTGCTGGTGTTTTCAGGATGCCTTAGGTGGCCTTGGAGTGGCTTCCAGCTGCTTCAGGATGTGCATAATCTAGCAGATCAAGCCCCCAAAGTGTGCCTGTTTCAGCCCAAGTCACAAATCCAAATTACGAGCCTTTTTTAAGCCTTTAGTTATGAGTAAATGTGTTTTTTCATTACACATTACTGACTGAACTGAATGTCCCTTTTTGGGGGTGGGAGAGGAACAATTACTGTACTTGTGCATTCTCTGTGGCCCTCACTGTCTGCATTCAGATGCAATGTTGTGCTATACTTTATTGTTATAAAACACAGCTACAGCAAACCTGGACTTTTCCCCCCCTTTCCCTGCCCCTTCATGAGCTATAAGAAGCTTTTGATATTAGCCAGTGTTATCATTACATTAAAGAACCCACTGAGAACATGACAATATTATAAACTCTAGTATCTCATAGGTCTGAAAACAACTGTTCAACATACTATAAACTGTAGGGTCTTGGCTGGTAGTAGTTAAAACATTTTTTAAAAATAATCTTGACTCAGTAGTGTATATGAATTTAGTTAAACAATCAAGAACATTTCATCTTGGAATGTGTCATTTTTAATAAAACAAATGTAATGGACTTATTTCACTTCACTTCAGATTACATAAAAGCACATTATATGTTTATATAATAAAATAACTGTTCAATGATAGCAAAATTGTTTTCAACAGCACTAACAAACAGGGGCATTAATAACACCACACATTCATATTTAGCATTAGTATTCCTCCCACTCTGCAAACATTTGAAGTCTCCAAGCACATACATATGCCTTGTTACAAATCATGAGGCTATTAACTTTTAAAATCTAAAATGTTGTACTTCTGAGAAAATACTATGGCACAATGGACTCCTCCTATAACGTCACCAGCCAACAAAAGGATCGTCACTGCACTACCACAGCTGCTGAGTTTTTGACAAATAAACATGTTCTAGAAATCAATGAATGGTGGAAAAGCGTGAGATCAAGACCAGAAATTAGGTTATCTCATGCGTCTCAAATTCCACAATGGCAGGAAATTAAAGCAAAAGCCGGTGCTGCCCTAGAATCAAGAGTTTTGTGCAATGTCATCAATTCTGTTTTTCCTTTAGGGAGCTGGGGATGTTTAGCCTGGAGAAGAGAAGGTTAAGAGGTGATATGATAGCCCTGTTTAAGGGATGTCATATTGAGGAGGGGGCCAACTTGTTTTCTGCTGCTCCAGAGACTAGGACCTAACTTGTTTTCAGCTGCTCCAGAGACTAGGACCCAGAGCAATGGATGCAAGCTACAGGAAAAGAGATTCCACATCAACATTAGGAGGAACGTCCTGACAGTAAGGGCTGTTCAACAGTGGAACACACTCCTTCCTCGGAGTGTAGTGGAGTCTCCTTCCTTAGAGGTCTTTAAACAGAGGCTGGATGGCCATCTGTCGGGGATGCTTTGATTGAGATTTCCTGCATGGCAGGGGGTTGGACTGGATGGCTCTTGTGGTCTTTTCCAAATCTAGGTTTCTATGATTCCTGATGATCTATGATTCCTTACAACATGTCTTGTGTAGCCATTTCTTCTCTTACTACCCCTGAAAAAAAAGTGCTTACCCCTCTAGCTTTCAGTACATTTTTCCATATATGTTTTGGAGGTTAATGGGAAAGGATCTCACCAGCACACATGCAGATTTATTGTACATAATGGTGTAAAATGGGAACTTGGTTTTTTAAACTGCTTGTGCTCATGTATTGTTGTGAAGTATACATAAAATGTATGCTACATATAGTGTTGTGTGGGTTGATTATTAAGATAAGCCTCTGAAAAGATGCCAACTACATGGCATTTTAAATCCTAAATAGGTTCTTTCAAACAGTAAGAGGTTCAGTGTAGGAAAAGATTTTTTTAAATATGTAGATTACATTGATTTGCATAACTACCACATATAAGGTTGTACTGAGGGAAGCAAATAATGGAGAAAAATGCATTCATAATTGTTGTTGGATGGTATTCAGTTTCTTAATGAAGACCATTTGTATAACGTGGGGTACTCAATTCTTGCTGCAGTAGATTTCTAGTTGCAATAAATATTGGACAAAATTACACAGAACACATTCTGGTTGTAATAAACATTGTACAAGATTACACAGAGCCATTCCTGTCATTTTAGATCCATGCATCTGTCTGTGCTGTTTGATCTGGGTATGCCAGACAAGCTAAGATTGTCATGACAGTGATTTGCACACCTTCGTGCGTGATATCTCTGAGTCATTTCCCTAACTTATAGTGGAATAATGTTGAAGATGATTCAGCAATTGCAGCACAACAACAAAGTCTCCATATCTTTTGTTCTGCATCTGTTTTCACACTTATATCTAGCCAGCAGCAAATGCAGCATTTCCAGATAGAAATACTGGACTTGATTCACAGTCTGAGAGGGAGCAGAATCAAATTAACTTTATTTGAATTTGGTTCATAAAGTTTGAAAATTTAACTGTGAGAAGGGTAAGTGGGTACATTTATTGATCATTCCAGAATAGTGTTCCAGATTTCTGAGACAACCCAAGATTTATTGACACAGAGTGTGAACATCAGAGGTCTTCCTTTCTGGGGAGGCAGTCCACCACAGCCTGATTATTTGGTATCTTTGATTTGGATGCAGTAATGGTGTGATTGCAGATGCTCAAACTCATGTGAGAAGTTTATAGGAAAGAAGGGTAACAAACATAGTAACAGAATTCCAAGATAAGTGATATCTGGTAGATAAAATCAGCTAAGAATTTCCATTGAAACATTATCTCCTATTACTGTACTTTGATCTATGTAACATATCTGTTTTATAATTTCATCTGATTTAATGCCCTAATCGTTTTTAGTGATGAACAATCTTTTTCAGACTGGGGCCATATTGGTCCTAAGCTACATCAAGCTACATGCCAGCAGTGAGTCTGACTCCTCCATTGGTATGTGGCCACAGGCATTATTGTCCTGGTCCTATGCACAAGCACACAATCACTCCTTATCTCTCATTTGTGTGCCCCAACATGCCTCTCACCTAGCATTCATGCTTTTCAAAAGCCTCAGAGCTTTTAAGAATCCTAATTGTAGTGAGAAATATCTGATTTTCCCTCCCTTATAAAGTCAGGGCTAGACCTTTTCTCCACAGCTGCTACCTGTACAAACAGCACCTACAACAAAGCTTTCTTTCGGCCGTTGAGGGAGAGAGCAGGCCGGCCCAGCGTCATCTACCATCCATCTTTCATGAGAATTTTTCAACTAACCTACTGTTTTTATTTCTCAGATGTAATATGAATTATTAACTTTCCAAACAGTTTAGCGGTCTTTCCAATGCGAGGCTATGTTGTAATGTTACTGAGCTATGGTAAGGAAATTCATTAACCTTAAAACCCGTCTTCATTACAAAGCTCAGATTACACATGAAAGGTGCAGTCCCTACACTTGCTGAGCTAAGAGTAAATCCCTTCGGAAATAGATTTATTTCTGGAACAGACATGCATATATTGTGCATTAAGTCCCTGCTTTCTTTCTCAACGAGCACCTTATTTCGTATTATATTCTACAGTGTTTTGACAATAAAGTAACTTTTTGTTCAGTGTCAAATTAAGTAAAAGACTGAAGAGCTGCTAACTTTCAATCTAGAACAGAGAACACAAAAATGGTGGAAATTAATAATAATAGAATGCAGTCAATAAAACAAACACCTTACCATAGGGAACATACAAACTGTGCACATTCAAAGTGATTTAACAGTACAATCCGGTGCATGTTTCGAGTCCTTTTTAAAAGCAGATACCTTTAAATGTATAAACATAGTTACAAGTGAAAAAACATACTCACTGAATGAATGGTTTTAGGCTTATTTTTTGTAAAAAGCCAGGAACAGAACATAAAAACTAGCAGTGGTTCCCCTTTTGTGAATAAAACTAGAAAAACTATAAAACTATAAAGCTGAACTATAGTGATAAAGCAAACACTTTTTTTGTAAAGCCAGAAAGATTAGACTCCAAACACCTCCTACTCTCCCAAACAGCAATTGTGTTATGAAGTTGTTGTCATATTAATAAGTGCCTTGAAATAGTAATGTGCTTGGCATAGACCCAAAAAAAAAAAATTTATCATACGTGATTACTTTTGCAAATTTGGGAACCTATTGTAACAGTAAATGACAGGTGAGAAGCATAATCCTTACAATGCAGGTAAATGTCCTAGACAGGAGAGAATAGATGAGAATAGAGGAAAAGGAAAGGGAAGCATGTTATATTCAATGTTTCAAGTCCATCTGGTAGCTGTGTGATGAGCCATTACAGATTTGACTTTCTTTGGATAGCTAACAAACTGCCAGTTCAGATGTCAGATGCTGAATCAACACCCAAAAGGATTCAGGTGGGAGCACTCCGTATCCATGCAAACCATGAATTCTAACGAAAAAATATTGTAATGTACAGCGCTGGTAAATGTAACAACAGCACGTCATAAATAAAGGTTAATAAGAATAAGATAATAATTCTGCATTCAATCTGTCAGCTATTTCAGGCTGTCCAAAGTAGCCGGACAAGTCAACTGTGTACAACGATGGAAGAATCAGATAAAATCTACCATATGCAAGCAAAACATGATACAACTTAAGGTAACCCCAACCCTAAATTTGATTTAGTGAAATATGGTTTTGAGCAAGAGCAATCGACAACTTTGCTAGAAGACTTAACAAGTTTTTCCAAAGAAACAAATTTTTCCAAGTCGATCATCCCATATCCTGCAGGACTGGTACTGCAGTTTCACTTTCCCCACCTATGAAAAAAATATGTTCTTTCTAGGCATGGGCTAGGTCCACCAGCACATATTCTATGGTATGTTCTGGAAGAAGCTGACCATAGAATTTATGCAAGAAGACCTAGAAGTTTACTGGGAAATGTGTCCATTCTAGGTATCCTCTAGGCCCTCCTAGGTGCAACTCCTTGGTGACATTCCTGCCAGAAGTTTTTAGTATTTCATAGGGGATTTTGCTAATTATCTGCCATGTTTGTGTTTCCATAAGTGGTGTCAAGGAAGTCCACCATGGATATAGAAATCATGCGAATATTTTATTGTGTGCTCTTTCTATATTGATTCAAGACAAATCGTAATCCCAAGAAATGCCAGGGCCCTGAATATACTATATATACGTGTGCACAAGGCTCCCATCGTGTTAAGTCAAGGAAAGGTTTTAGGGGCCAAAATCAGGGATTGTGAAATGATCCTGGGATAGTCAAGGTAAAAACGTGGGGGAGAAGAACATTTTACATCGGTTTGAAAAGGAAGGAACTGGAGGGAAATGGAGTATTTAGTGGGGAATCACCTCTTGCACTGTGCATGCACACCTACACACATCCTCTCATGCCTCACAGCTCTTTCAGAAATACTGCTGAGGCACAGAGATTGGGGCATTGAGGGGTGCGCTTGGAAGGATCTTTTTCTGAGTTGTATTACTGTATTGACCCTTATATAAGTCAACAGCTTCTAGGGTCAATTTTGGGGGCATAATTTTTTGACATATAGGCGGGTACACAACGCAAAAGTAACGTGCTCAGCAATGTACTAGGGTTTAGGAAGGGGCGCACGTCCGACACCCCTAACCCTAGTACATGCCGAGCACGTACAAATGGAAGCGCTCTACTTTGGCGCCGCCATTTTTGACATAGCGAACGCCTAGCGTCCGCATGGCCCGGCAAACCATTATGATGCTGCAATGTCCCAATGCACGACATTGGGGCCAGCTTCCCGGTGCGCTGGCGGTGTAATTTAGATGCCAAACACTGCTGGAATGCCACAAAAGCCACAGGTGGGGTGGGAAAAAGCGGCTTTTTGGCCATGAAAAAGGAGCAGCAAATTTTCCACTGATCCTTTTTGTGCCAGAAAAAAAAGCAGATTTGGGGGCCCATGGCCCAATCCCGCGCCTTCACGGCAATCTGTTTCCACCGCATTAGTTGGATCTTTGTAAAATTATTATAAAGCCACTTTGAATCCCGATTTTGGGAGAAAGAGAGATATAAGTCAATAAATCAATCAATAAATATGTAGAAGAAATAGTAAGAGTACTTTAACAGTTGGGAAAGGGCCTTCTGAGGGCTTCAATTGACCTCCTTTTCATATAAATTTATTAATGAATCCATAACTGAAGTCAAACAGTGAAAGGACCATTTTCAGAATAATGTATTCAAAGGTGTCCAATGTTGCTGAGCAAAAACCATGCAATCGATAAAAACAATAGATGAACTGGAAGAAAAGCAGGATCTCAGATTTTCGTACCAGTTATCAAACATTCTCTCTCGCTTTCATATCAATATTACAAAACTACAATGTTCTTTCAACAATATATGGTACTAACTAAGTTCAATATTATAAAAAACCATTATTAGTTGGTTTCAAAACGCATCAACAGAGTAAGCTAGAATACGAGATTTTGGCCCTGACCCTGATTTCTTTTAATGCAATATAACTTTTGTAAGATGCCTTAGGAACCTGCTGAAAGCAGATAATAAAACTTCAGTAAAGAATAGAGAACATTAGAGAGGCCGTGGACAAATGGCTGAGAATTAAAAAGGAAAAGAAAGAATAGACAACAAAAGAAAATAAGAGTGAAATGGCCCAGTTTGGAGGCCATCTGAATGGGGAATTTATTATGATAAAGTCTCTTTAAACATTCTCGACTATAACATTTTACAACTTTAAGTCAGATTAGAGAGCCAATAGATAGAAAGATGTATTACAGATAGTTGTCCAGGAATACAATCTATTACAGATACGTAGTTGTCTGGTGGCGAGTGGTTAAATGCCTGTACTGCAGCCATTCACTCAAAACCACAAGGTTGCGAGTTTCAAGACCAGCAAAAGGGCCAAGCGCGACTCAGGCTTGCATCCTTCCAGGTCGCTAAATGAGTACCCAGACTGTTGGGGGCAAATTAGCTTACTATGCTGTTCACCGCTATGATCTTGGAATAGCGGTTAATTAAATAAAACAAATTATTATTATTAATATTAAGGAGATGTAGGAGAGTTAATTTGAGATAGGGCTTTACTATTGTACCCCCACGTAAACTCACATCTATTCTCAGTTTTCACCGTTGAAATTGGAATAAATGTACCTACCTCACACATTATTCTGAGAAGAATCAGATATGTGCATTTTACAAACTGTGTGTGCTGGTACCCAACAGTAAGTGTTCTGAGGCTTATTAAGTTTCTGCTGTTTTCTTTCTCCAGTCAACCATGAACCTTGATATTTGTAAAATAACAAAAGCTGTTTCCACTAAAGGAATGTATAAACAAACCCAATTTCCCAAGAAGAAATTACTGTATAAATACAGTGTGTAGCTACATCCCAAATGAGAACTGCAGACTTTACACAGAAGGCACCCTAAGTCAGGAAATCACCCATGGGATTTCTGATAAGAAGCAGAACCAAAAAATCCCGTCATAATGAATGAAGCATAAAACCCACATCAGCGTGGTTTTTACAACTTCCTAGGCAGCAAAATCTCCGTAAGTGGTAGAACCAAATAACAGCTGACTGATATCCATGATATGGACAATATCTGTGCTACGTAAGAGTACCGCCGTGCCAACTAAATTGAAAGTAACACTGTGATGAGTGCTATGGCCGCCTTAATATGATGAGCATAGTTACTGCCAAGCATGGAGTTTCATAAGAAGCACCTATGTGTAAAGTACATAGTGATTAGGGATATACTGTTTCACATGGTTAAGCATTCTTATGCAAAACTGAGATAAAAGATAAAAGAACACATCCAGAGAAACAGAGATATGATACTATACCTAAGCTATAAGATTCTAATCAATTGAGACACGATGATTTGGGCAACTAACTTGATGTAATTGTGGAGGAATAAGGGATTTATTTATTTTTTAAAAGGTTGTTTAAGGATACCACTACACTGTATAATAATGAAATTTGACACCACTTTAACTGCCATGGCTCCATCCTACAGAATCGAGGATTTGTAGTTTTGTAGTTATCCAGTAGTCTTGGGCCAGAAACTTGAAAATCTTGTAAAATACAAAGCCCGATTCCATAGGATGGACTTCATCACTTAACGGTGGCAATCTAACGCATTATTTCTACAGTGTAGATGCACCCTTAA
>NC_056524.1:90787983-90793787 GCF_019175285.1 Sceloporus undulatus | reverse complement strand
CCTTAAATATACCTTCCAGACTGCACTAAATCATAAAACTGGATCTCCATCAACAACAGACCCTCTTGGGAGTTTGGTAAACATCAACCTCATATGTCACTCTCCCATATTTAATTAGGGACCAAAGAAAGTGTTATTAGTACTCTCACCCTTAAACATGATCTCCTTGTTTTATAAACAAAAGAACTTGCATTGTGTGTGTGCTGACAATCACATTATCCAAAGATCTAAGTTGTAACCTGCCTCACAACATTATTCTAAGAAGAAGTTCTGTGTCTTCTTCTCAGAATAATGTTGTGAGGTGATCACATTTATTCCCATTCAACATATGAACAATAGAAATTAGCTTACTTGACAGCCTAAGGGAGTGTATGACACCACTGCTCCCCAGATGTCTGCTTTTGTGGCAGAAATTTGCTGTGGTGTTCAGCTGTGTTCCTATAAAACATAGTGCTCAGTGGAAAAGAAGGCATGAGTTGGGTGAGGTTCAATGGGCAGAGAAAGGAGAGGCCTTAGGTTTTTAATAATTTTTTGTATACTTTGAAAATTTTCTTTAAAAGCATGACATCTTACCAAATTTTCAATTTAAATCATGTGTAAATATGAATACATTTAGTATTCTATGTAAATATGTAAACTATGTAAATATGAATACATTTAGGCTGTGCATATGGTATTGTAATTTAATTTATGGTATAAAATATGGTATAATTTAAATTTTGCTAGTTGTTTATGTCACAACTATTGCCACTGCATTCAGTGATATACAGAATTTACGATTTAGGAGTATCATTAGTACAGAAAACTTCAGTGAGTGAATGTAAATGTCATGTTTAGATTTCTTCATGCAATCTGGCAATCAGTCTGCATTCTTGCTGAGGATTCTGTATGGTGTGGTATGGAAGATGTTCAGTGGGGGATGACACCATGAGTTACTGCACCTGGTGACACCTAATGATGCCACTGTATGTAACTGGGTTGATTAATGGTGCAAAACAGTAAATTACGTAAGCAGGCTATTGTTCTTAAAATTGATGTTAAAAGTCATTAATTCTTTACTGAATACAATGGTAAAATTTAACTTGAGGAGAATCCCTAGCAAAGGGTGTTTTTTTTTAAACACAACTAAATATAAACTCCTTGGAAAACTTTTTTCTTCCAAAAACAAAATGGCATTTTGGCCAGAGATAAGCATACGACAGGAATCTAGTTCCCACTGGCTTTAAGTCTTTCATTTTTCTTCACTCCCCTCTGAGTAATAAACTCAAGGGATAGTTGAGGGGGTGAGTATTTGAGGAAAGCCAGAATGCAGACTGACTGCCAGATTGCATGATGAAACCTAAGCTTTTTATAAATGAAATTTACATTCACTCACTGAAGTTTTCTAAGAGTATTGCTTTGCACAACTGTTGTAAAATATCTTAGGGAAAGGGAAGATTATTCTCTTTCTAAATCATCCTTCTGAGGTGATGAAATATTATAGAAAAAATGCTAAAACATATTGGTGAAGGAAAGAAAATAGCAAAGCTAGTTTCATTGTCCTATTTTAGACATTTCATTTTTACTGCCTTTGAAAAGCAACCTTTGTGTGAGCATCAAGCAGTCACAGAGTTAAATTAAAATCCAAATAGCATTCCAAGGATAGCAGGATAGAATGAAAGTAACCTCAGTATTGTTTTCTTAAAATCTCAAGTTGCCAACAAGGCAAAATGAAGTAATGCACTCTGTCAACATATAGCATGCTCCAAATGCATGGTCACTTATCCATGCAATTAGCAAAGTGCTTAAAAGAGAAACTACTTGAACAACTATGGGGAAAGTGTAGAATATGTTCTGCCATTTTGTGTATGGTTTTTTTTAAAAAAATCTTTTTAAAAGATTCCAGATGCTTTAGGAAAAACAACAACCATTCTAAAGCTGCAGCTTAGCTGAACACATTTCATCTTGCTTCTTGTTTATGTAATCCATTTTGGACTAGGGTGGATTTCAGTACTGATGAGTTTTAAAATGAATGAGCTAACTCTAAATGCTAAGAAAATAAATCAGTTTCTGTGCCACTTCTTTCCATCCCAGAAAGAATGCCTCTCTTCTTCTCAGAGTGAGATGGGTGGATAAGCTAGTACAGAACAGATTAAGGTGGTCATCACACATTTGCAAAGCTCTCCAAGAGTGAAGTTTGCTGATCCAGACATCTTGGAGTTTATGGAGCCAGACTCATCACATAAGTTATTTCCACAGGACTCAGGTAAATACACACAGTATCTGTTTTGTTCCGGCAAGTGCTTTTCATTTTCAAGAGAATATTCAGCCTTAAACTAAAATCTAAAGTGCATTCAATACATTTCTGTTAGCTTTTCCTTCAAATGAACTGTTTCATCCTACCCAGCACTACTTTTCCCTAAAAAATCATTGATAGACCAGTTCTTCCATGGTTAATAATTAACCACTCCCTTCACATCTTGGAAGCTAAGCAAGATCAGCCCTGATTAGTACTTGGGTGGGAGAGCACAAAGAATACCAGGTGCTGTAGGCTATGTTTCAGGAAGGAACTGGTAAAACCACCTCCAAGTATTCCTTGTCTTAAAAACTCTGTGAAATTCATGGGACTGCCATAAGCCAACAGGTGACTTGAAGGCACATACACATACAATGTGGAATAGCCCATTGGAGTCTGATTTAGAATTTTTGGAATGGGACAGAATATAATCTCACACCTTCCAAAACATTTCCATTTTTGTAACAGAAGTCTGTTGTTGTTGGGGGTTTTTTTTTGGGGGGGGGGAGGATTATTCAGAGATCAGTATTTAATGATTAAACACATACAACAAATATAATAAAAGTTACTGATAATTCCTAGGGAAGGTGGAGGAGCACAAATCTACCCCCCACTTCAAACTGTAAATGCTTCCCAACTGTCATTTCATTGGCCTCTGAGGGAGAAAAGAGTAGCCAACATCTCCTGGACTTAATCTCTTCATCCTCTGCCATTTCCTTATGTGTCATGTCTTATTTACTTTGCAAGCCTGAGGGTAGAGAGCTCTCAAATTTGTATGCTGCCCTGGGAGATTCTTTTCGGCTGACGGGTGCGGTAAAAATACCACAAACAAATAAACAAGCTACAAAGCTATGTCCTGATCAGAGATGATACTGCAGGTTTCAAACAAATGGACACATTTACATTAATTAAAATTAATTAATGTATTAGGTAGGTAAGTAACTCCAAGATGCATGACCCTTTGTTTTGTTGTTGTTCTGTGCCTTCAAGTTGTTTGCAACTTATGGTGACACTAAGGAAAACCTGTTGTGGGGTTTTCTTGGCAGGTTTCTTCAAAAGGTGTTTGCCATTGCCATCACCTGAGGCTGAGAGAGCATAACTTGCCCACAGTCACTCAGTGGGTTTGCATGGCTGAGCTGGGATTCAAACCCTGGTTTCCAGAGTCATAATCCAACGCTCATCCTAGTACCCCTTTAGTATGTAGATTTCACAGTCTTGCAGCTATGGCACTAACAGGCATATGCACATCTTCTCTTATTATAAATGCAAGCACCTATATAAAAATAAACGAAAGAAGCTGCTTGATTTACAGATATTTTAACCAAATAATAAAGGTCTCAAAGGCATTTCATTGTGTTGCTGGTGATGCTTTACAGCAAAGAATAACTTATGCAGTATAGTCCCCTCTGGGACACCTGCAGTTAAGACCTTTAAAGACCTTAGGAACTGTCACAGGAGTCTGAAGGATATTCTCTGAGAAGAATGTTAGAGGTTTTTTTTTTATTCTCTCCCAGGGGAGACCTGGTCAAAGAAATCCAACATTAAAGATCTGAAGGAAAAAAGAGACTTGGAAATTAAAAACAAAACAAAACACCTCAAGAAGAATAGCAGCCTTCTAGGAGCACACAATATTATTGATCCAGCGACAACTTCAGAGCCAGAAAAGCCTTTATTTCTAAGGTGGGATACAGACCGCCCAAAAAGGGCAGTCTATCCGTGCCTTGTTTTGCTGTGTGAGAGAGCCATAGCAGACAAACCACACGGCTCCCTCGTGCAGCAAAAAGAACCCGCTTTTTGAAGGTTCTTTCTGCGGCACCATCACAATGATGCCAGGACATGCAGATGATAGGCATCCGTCATGTCAAAACAGCGGTGCCCGTGTGTACAGGGCGCTGCCATTTTGACACCCTCGTCACGTGCTAGAGGTGAGGCACATATGGGCGGTGCGTCCTCGGCCAACCCCTACCATGTGACGAGGGCGCACTTTAGGCCCGTCTAGATCGGGCCTTAGTTTGGTAGTGTGTGGTTAGAAACAACTGGGAAAGACTAACTGCTTACCTGTAGATACTGATTTGCTGGACTGTATCGCCTCATAATTTTTAAAGGTAAGCTTAAAAGGAAGACTTATCAAAGTTATTTCTTTGCCTTCTCTTCATCTTTCACCCATTCCTTTGTAAAGTTATCCAAGGGGTTATTCAGACGTTCTTGTTATTTTAGTGCGATGATGTAAATAATTCCAGGTTTGTTGTTCACACTATGAAGCCGCATCTGTGCACATCACTGCAAGTTCTGTTGCTCACATGTGCCAGCACTTAAATAAAGATAAGAGTTGATGCACAATTTTATCCCTGTTTATCCCAGGTCAAGGACGTAGCCAGAGGGGGGGTTTGGGGGGTCGAGACCCCCCTATCAGGCCCTGGGGGCGTTCAAGCTCCTTCCTCCCCCTTCCCCTCCATTAAAACCACAGCAGGGACGTAGTTAAGGGAGGGGTTCAGGGGTCCGGACCGCCCCCCTTCCAGGAGAGGAAAGGGCCCTTGTTGAAGCGTGCGCGTGCACGCGCACAGCCCCAAAGAAACGCTAGGGATGGAGAGCACCAGTCTTGCTCTCCTCTAGGCTTCAGGAGGAGCAGAAGTGGCACTCTCCCTGGCATTTTTGGGGGGGGCTGTGAGCGTGCACACGCGCGCTCCAACAAGCACCCTTTCCTCTCCTCCCGGCCCTGGCAAAGCCAGGAGGAGCGCAAGTGCCGCCCCTAAATTTTTTGCGGGGCCTGAGGGGGAGGGAGGGATGGAGGGACAAGAGGCTGCATCAAGCTGCATCCACATTCAAGAAATAACCAGGTTTGGCAGCGACTTAACTCTTTTGTGGCTCATGGCTATGGAATTCTGGGAGTATGTTCTGTGGTCCAGATATTGAGGCTTGGCTCTATTCTGGCTCATTGCTATGGAATTCTGGGAATTAGAGTATGTTCTGGGGTCTAGATATCAAGGCTTGGCTCCTTTCTGGCTCATTGCTATGGAAATCTGGGAGTTGGAGTGTGTTCTGGGGTCCAGATATCATGGCTTGGCTCTTTTCTGGCTCATGGCTATAGGACACATCCTACATTTCAGACTTCTGCCTAGAAGGAATTTCAAAAGTCCTCATTTTTTGTAAGATGAGCAGATGTCCTCCTTTTATAGGATGTGTCCTATGTTTCAACCTTCTGGCCTGGATGAATGTAAAAATGTCTTCCATTTTTGGTAGGATAACACACGTCCTCCTTTATCCAGGATATGGCACACATTTCAGCCCAGGAGCAATGTCAAAACATCCTCCATTTTATCAGGGTGTCCAGACATCATCCTTTATCCAGGACATGTCCTACATTTCTGCCCAGGAGGAATTTCAAAACATCCTGCTTTGCCAGCCTTTCCTTGAGGCTGAAAGTGTGTGACTTCCTTGCCTAGTGGGTCTTCTTGGTTTGTTCAGAGTTTGCCTTTGTCAGACTTTCCTTGAGGCTGAGAGTGTGTGACTTCCTTGCCTAGTGGGTCTT
>NC_056524.1:90733223-90787883 GCF_019175285.1 Sceloporus undulatus | reverse complement strand
CAAAAAACAAACAAAACAGCACAAAACCTATGGTGATATCAGCATGGAAACACTCCAGCCTTCAAGTCCTAGTGTTTGAGGAAAAGCACACAATCATGCAGAGCACTGTAATGACCTCAAATCCAGTCATGGAATATTCAAAATGGCTTCTGCCTCGGCATTTAAATAATTTAGGGGCATTTCGACATTTCACAGCTACAGTAGTTTGATGACACTTTAACTGCCATGGCTTCATCCTAATGAGTCCAGAGGACTGAAGCTCTCTAGCCCAGAATTCCAGACTATGAATATTTAGATTCTGCATGATGCAGAACCATGAATTTTATTTACTGGTCTATAAATAAAACTCATGTATCTCTATCTTTTCTACAGACAACTTGGTTTCTCTCTCTGTCTGGAACAAACATCATCTTCCCTCTATGAGTAAAGTCTGTCTGTCTGTCTGAACGTTGTGAAAAATAAAAGCTGTAGAAAGTGCTGCTGCTCTTTCTTATCCAATACTAAAACTTAAATTAAAGTTAAATCCATATGTACGCTTCCAAGAAATTCTATATGAATTTGGGAAGTGCATTCCTTGTAACCATCAAACATCCTTCCACAGTAACTGGCATGCCATTCAGAAGATGACACAAAGTTTGGAACAAGAACCTGGGAGATTCAGTCTTGCATACTTGTCCACAATGGCAAAAACTTTTCATGTAGCTGGTCCCACAGCTATTTGGTTTCAAGGATTAAATAAACTCATAAAACTTAAATAAAAAATAACCATGTGGAAAAATGAATCTATATATAGATGTGTGTGTGTGTGCGCGCGCGCATGTGAATGAGAGACAGAAAGAGAGAGAATTGTCTGTATGAAAAACTGAGATACACAAGTTTTATTTATAGACCAGTAAATAAGATTGATACACCAGTCATGGCAGAGACAGCCTTGAAAATACCATGCTGATATTCTGCCTGTACTTAGACTAAGGGAATAGGAGGACCAGGTTTTGATTTTATGCATCACTACAAGGCTGGGTAAAATGTACATCTTTCTCTCATCTTTATATATAATTACTTTCTGAGAAACGAATGGACTGTAGTAAAGTGGTACTTTAGATATTTTATAGCTATTTTCCATATATAGACTTGCATAAATATTTTCAGATTTGGGACTTCTTATTTTATGCAGGTATGCTGATTTCAAGAAGCAATACAAAGCTGCTTATTTTATTCCAGAAAGTTTGTGTAATTGGAAAAACATTTTACATGGCATATAAAAGATAGATAGAAGCTATTGTTATTATTATTCATATCCCAAATGTTATAACTTTTCAGGAGATGTGAAATCCATGATCTAGTTCCTTCAAGAGGAAATTGCAATGGGTGTGCAAAAAGTATTCAAACTCCCATCCATTCCACTGGCCATGGCTGGGGATGATCAGAATTGTAGTCCAACTCATATGGAAAGCTCTAGGCTGGGAGAGTTTGTTCTATAGCTGAGGTAAAATTGTAATTGATAAAAAAAGCCACTTCGCATAATTAATAAAGAAATCTCTTTCTAAGGGATGTCTTTAAAAAGTCAGGGCACAGGTGTAGTTAAATTGGCTCCACCTCTATCTCCAATTTTGCTCAATATTTTTTCTTTACTCTTGACAGGCAAGCTTCTGTGGAGCATCTCACATTAATTCAAATAGACAGAGATAGACTCGAGAGGAACATTTTGCAAAGTTTTATCTTCTTTGGCTGATTTTTTAAAAATTATTAATTATTAACCCTTTCCTGCTAACCTTCCTGTCTGGTACTTATGGGGTTCTGCAATGATATTTTGATGATCATGGTTACAGAAATATTTACCAGGATCCTGGATTGAATGCTTAGTTAAAGAGATGCAACTAAGTAAAAAAAAATGAGAGTACAGCATAACAGCCAGCCACCAGATCCAGCAAAGAAAGTCCTTTCAGCTGGTTATCAGAGCACAAGGAGGAGGATGTTTCATTTGTGACAAGGTCCTGCTTTGGATGCTAATATCCTTATTTGTTGCTAAAAGGGAGTGGATACATCCCCTGTACCCCTATCTCAGAAGCTGAACAGACCTCCTCCACAAATCTAGCAGCTGGCTCTTAAGGAGAACTGGGGTAGCATTTACATCTGGTAACAGTTAATTTGAGATAAAACTACATAGGCGTATTGAATACAAGCCAGTTATAGAGCCATAACTCTAGGTTATGAATCCATAACTGCAGTGCTGAATACTATCCCTTCTGATTGCAAGTCCAATCTCATCACAACTTCTAGCTGCAGGAGCAATGTCAACTTTCATGTGCAAGGAGCCAAGATGGTGTAGTGGTTTGAGCACTGGACTATGACTCTGGAGACCAGGGTTCAGTTCTCAGCTTTGCAATGAAAACCACTGGGTAGCCTTGGGCAAGTTACACTCTCTCAGCCTCAGGGGAAGGCAATGGCAAACCTTCTCTGAACAAATCTTGCCAAGAAAACCTCATGACAGGTTTGTCTTAGAGTCACCATAAGTCAGTGTCTTGAAGGCATGCAACAACAAAAACAAAAACAACATGTTCAATGCATAATGATCTGGTATGATGTCAAATGCCCACCAATGTTCAAGGGTGGGGCTTAGTGTGTGTTCCTTCCCATCTTCAGTTTTGCCCTACACATGAACAAGCAAATGTGTGCATAGGGCTAATCCCAGTTGTTGGCATACCCTAACACCCCTGCAACTATGTGATGTTCATAATTAATATCTAGTGTGGAGTAGGACTGGAAGTTAGGATGACCTGATATGTATTTTGGGGGATCACAATGACCTAAGGAACTTAAAAGACTGCAGTGTTTGGGTGACTTGACCTAGAGCATGCTCATCTTAGATGATGACAACTCAAGCACTATGGATTATTCTAAACATGACATGCTCCTTCTACTGTACCTGCTTATTTTGCATCTCCTGTGGGAAAGGAAATGAAGACAACCAAGGAAGACATTTGTCAAAACAGACACAAACCAAACCCTGTTTTTCCTCTTTGAAGTCCCTATTTTCCTTCTACCCATCTGATCATCAGATTGCATCAATACCTTGGTGCTAAAAATCCTTATGTTTTCCAGACCAGTTTTTCTATTTCTTGGGGAAATCATCAAAGCTTTTGCTATGCACTTTGGTGAATACAACACATGCCCCAAGGGCAGGAAAAAGGTATACCCCCCCCCCCCCCCCGTGCCCAACACAGTTATTCTTGTCCACTTTTCCTGATGCTCTCTGAATCTTCAACTCTTCCTGGAAGAATTCCTCCAGGATTTCAGGCACAACATTTTTTAACGACTATAGAGGCCAAGAAACAGAAGGATCTTTGTATTTCACAGACTAATCCATCTTAGTTTCTGAATCAGTTGAGATTAGAAGTACGTTCAGAATGATGTGATTTGGCCCTTTGGCTATGCAAAGTGGAGATAATTTGAAACTAGATAGAGTTTTCAGAGATTACATGGGGCTTTTAAACTGCAATTAGACACAGAAAAAAGTGCCCTTGGCAATACTTATCACACAACGCTGCATCAAATGTGTAGCTTTTATATCTCCCAAGTGTGGTTAGGGCATCCCTTTTCACTGGCAGGAGAGCTTGTCAATCAGCTCAATTACATTGGTCCAGAGATGCAAAATGTTGCTGCTAGGGCAGCTGCATTATTCGAAGATGTGTTAGTGTCCTCTCCTCTTCCCCTGCATCCTCTCCCACTTGCAATTTCCAAGCAGCCTGATTGTTTTTTCCCCCCTACCTCTAGTCTTTTTCTGGTTGTTTTTTTTTTAATTATTTTAAAAAACCTTTTAAATCACAGTAAGAGATCAGGGAATTTCACAGAAAAGTGAAAATGAAAATAAATAAAATTTAAATTTTAAAAAACCCTGAAAGGCATACTGGGTCGGATATGGGGCAGGGAGGTAGGGTAAGGGAGAATCAGGGAGAGAGTTCAATGGTGGCGGCACCCCCAGTTGCACAATTGCAAAAACATGGAGTAATGGTTACTACACAAACATGTGCAATTCCATTTGCTTTACCAAGTGTAACTGATGCAAGAACAGGGCTCATGGAGTAAAGCCCTTTGTCTAACTCTAACTCTAACAAAGTTCCTGTCCCTGCTATTTTCCTTTCCAAAAACTGAGAAAAACATATCTGGCCATAAGTTGATGACTGCAGTTGACACTAGGATTCATACAGAGAGATATGCTATTTTAGCTGTAGTGGATGCAGACTGAGAATGTTTTATGTTTTGTCATCCTAAGCAGCAGGGAATTCAAAGTGCTCTACTGAACAAAGGAACCCAGGAACTAAATTCAAGTAAGCCACTCACTGCACAGGAGCAAAATGAAAAGAGGCCAAATTGGATTTACTATTTTAAAATCTAACCCTTCCAATTTTGATGGCTTGGATCTGTGTTGCATTTTCTGTGCATCTTCAATGAAAGGGATAAATGGTTCTAGTTTATGTTTATCTATGTTCATCTGTTAGAAAAAGTATCCCAGATGGTAGAAATGTTCTATATTTTCTATCAGTTGTTCGACTGTTACATTCTTTTGGAATATTTTAGCAATGTTATTTTGGACTTTTGGTTTTCCTCTGCAGGAAACGCAGACACATAACAAAACTAAACAAAACAAAAAAGATTTTTGGAACATCTGGGAAGGGCCCAGGGGCTCTGCCATTCTTTAATGATTGCCTTGATGTAATTATTTTTGTGATGCTTCAATAGAATTGAAACATCAGCATTAATTTCAGTATAAGGATTGAATTTTCCTCTTTTTGGGTAGCCTTTTGATTTTCTGATTTGCAGTTTTGAATCAGAACGAACACACCTAAAACAAACTTTCTGGGTATTATTTAAAAACCATCTTATTTTAAAAGTATGTTCTTTCTAAACCTAAATCTCTTTGTGCTCCAAATAAGGATTGCCATTAGTCCGGACCTCCAAACCGGGACAAATGTAGGACAATTTTTCAAATGTAGGACCTTTTTTGGGGGGGTCCTACATTTGAAAAAGAGACTCTGGAGGGGAGGATCCTTCTCCACCGGGCTCCGTTGCAAGCAGCCAGGCAGAGAAGGTATCCACCCCCAGGGAGGCTTTCTTTCCCCCTGGGCTCCGTTTTTGACAACGGAGCCCAGGGGGGAAGAATCCTCTCGAGGGGAGGATTCCTTCTCTGCCTGGGCTCCGTTTCACCAAGGACGGAGCCCAGGCGGAGAAGGAATCCTCCCCTCAGGGAGGCTTTCTTTTCCTGCCTGGGCTCCGTTTTTGCCGGCGGAGCTCAGGCGGGGAAAGAAGTCTGGCCTCGGCAGGCGAGGCTTCTTTCCTCCCTCAGCTCCAGCGGAGCCAAAGAGGGAGAGGAAGCCTCCCTGCCAAAGGAGAGAGGCTACAGAGGCCCCTCTCTCTTTTCCCCACCAGCTGTTGCACACTGTGCAACAAAGCCCGAGGGCGGGGAAAATCCCGGGGGCGGGGCCAACCTGGGGCGGGACCATGCGGACCCGCCCAAAACGGAAACGTCCCGCCCACAGGCGGGATATGGCAAGCCATCCAAATATCTTTCTCGCAAGCTATATCAATAATTTGGGCTCTTGTTATACCTGGATATAACTACTTTTAAGCTGGAGGGTAATGTGTTGTGTTTGTGTGTGTGTTCCTTTGTCACCTGTTTATTTACTGCATGAATTTCACAGGGCTTTCTCACCAAGAAATACTCAGAAATGGTTTTGCCAGGTCCTTCCTCTCAAATATAGCCTGGTACAGAAAGTGGTGAGAGCCAGTGGTGTGTAGTGGTCTGAGTGTGGGTTTATGAGTTTGCCAGACTAGGGTTGAGTCCCAGCTTGGCTGTGAAACCACTGGATGACCTTGGAGAAGTCATATGCTCTCAGGGGAAGGCAATGGCAAACCTCCTCTGAACAAATCTTGCCAAGAAAACCCTGTGATAGATTCATAATTGTCATAAATTGGAAACAACTTCAAGACACACAGCAACAACAACAACAACAACAACAACAACAAGAACCAGCACCTGGTGTTCATTAGTGGTCTCCTGTCTAAATATTAACCAAGGCTGACCCAGCTTAGTTTCTAGGATTAGACAGGATCTGGTCCCTTTAGGGTATTTAGGCCCCTGGAATGGTGTATTTGTTTTAAGGCATCCTCATGTGGACTTACATTTTTATAATCAGCTGATGTTTATTTGATTTTTTAAAAAGCTTTGCATATTTCTCAGATTATTTAACTTCAATTCCCCTTTGATTCATTTGCCAGTACTTGCCCTCTGTCCAGGAATCAATGCAAGTTCATGGGTTAATAGCTAACAATGTGATAAATTTTGTTGTTTACATATGTGCAGCACCAAACATCCTTCATTCATTATTTCAAATAAAATGAAGAACTGTTGTTTATTTTCTTTCATCGCCTTGGAATATTTCCCTCGTCCAAGGTGACTCCCACAGTGATGAAGAATGCATGCATGGTGTTTCTGAGCTGAAGCTCGCAAAATGAAATTATTTTTCCTCAGACACAGCTACATAAGATTTATTTTTCTTCTCATATTCTCTGATATCAAAACCTCAACACGTCAACCTCTGATGTATTTATTTTACACTTCACAGTTATAGTGCAGTGATACCACTTTCAGTGCCATCTTATGGAATCTTAGGTTTTTGTAGTTTGCTCCAGAACAAAACAATGGTCTGGCTGGGAATTCTCAACACCCAACTTCTTAAACTACAAATCCCAGAGGAAATTGCCAAAGCAGTTAAAGTGAAATCATATCATTATAACTATGTAGTGTGAAAGCTTCTTTATACTCCCTGGTTAAAATTGAGGTAGAGCACACCACAGCAGCATTGTGTAATGGTTTGAGCATTGGACTAAGACACCGGAAGACCAGTGTCAGCCATGAAACCCACTGGATGACCTTGGGCAAGTCACACTCTCTCAGCCCCAGAGGATAGCAATGGCAAACCCCCTCTGAAGAAACTTTCCAAGAAAACCCTATGATTTCTCCATAAGTCAACCTGAAGGCATGTAACAAGAGCACATTTTAAGCAGAAGATGACTTTAATACAACCAGGGATGCTCTTTTTTGCCTTTGTTTCCCTAATCTAATACTTTTATTATATTTTCATTGTATAGTCTCCACAAGGAGAGCTGTTCAAACCCGCTCTCCTCAATTTAACTCCTGTGTGGTGATCATTTAACCTGAAAAAATCTGAGTGGCCCAAAACTGCTTTTGTGGACTTAATGAGTATGGGGCTGTGACCCCTGAACCAGAATTGAGTATTTTTATGCACACTTTACATTTGGTTTGAAAGTACCACTTTAAGTAGGGAGATCTGGACTGCAGGTACACAGTGATCCTCCACACATTGAATCAAGCATGCTAAGAGATCCTGTACAAATATAAATCTGGACCATTATAAACATGTGTCTGATCATCAGTCCCTCTAATAACTGAACTGAGATGGTTGAGTGCTGATTGGATTAGATCCAAAATGGGGCCACTGCAGAAATAAGAGGCAGGTAATAAATGAGCATGATTGGGTAAATAAATGTGCAGAACTACATTTTTTAAAAATAATAATTTAAATTAAAAGGCCACTGAACACTGAAGACAGGGGATTCCAGGAACCATAGGACACTAACCAATAGCTGGGAAAGAAATGGAAAAACATGGACAACGAAAACAGGGAATTGGCCTGACAGAGACCCTTGTAGGGCTATGTAGGGCTTAGCTGACCTGGCTGTTTCATTTCATAAGTGCATATTGTTAGTTTTGATTAAAAAGTTTCTTGAAACATGTTGATCAGATCTTCTTTTTTATGGTGCATCAATCTATCCCCTTTCTTTCCATGTTATTTCTGCCCTGGTACCAAATATTCTCTTAAGGAAATAACACCCAGGAATACACCTGCTTTGTTAATTGAGATGTACCTGTACTGAATCAGACCATCCAACCCAGTATTGTTGACTGTCACTGGTGGAAACTCCCAGGGTTTCTGCCAGGATTCCTTCCTAACCCTACTTGGAGATGCCAGGGATAAAATCTGGGATCCTCTGAATGTAAAGCATGTCCTCTGTGCTTGGACTACATTACATCACTTTGCCTCAATTTGACTAGAGAGACAAGTTAATCTACCCCTGATACTCTCATATGGCTAAGATATTGAATGTAGATAATTTATTTCATTGAATCTTGCTTGTTTATCTTGGTGGGGATCAACAGGAGAGAGAGCCAGTGTGGTGTAGTGGTTTGAGGGTTGGATTACAACTGGAAACCAGGGCTCAAACACCTGTTGAGCCATGGAAACCCAGTATGTGACCTTAGGCAAGCCACATTATCTCAGCCTCACAGGGAGACAAAGGCAAACCTGCTCTGATCATGCCAAGAAAGTTCCCCTTATGGTCCCCATAAATCAGAAACAACTTGAAAGCACACAACAACAACAACAACGGTGGAGAGACTTGCCATTATTTTCACGTTTTCCATTGGATTTAGCAGATATTGCATGTTATTCTGTGAGAATTTTTGTTTGGCTTTTATATCTCCAGTGTAATGCTTATGAATAGCCAATGTGGATTTAAATAAATTTAAACCCATTTTAAAAAAAATCTACCAATATTTTCAAAAAGAGCTAGGGAAGGAGGGGGAAAGGGAATGTAGCAGCACCATTAAGACAAAATGTTTTTTATATACATGAGCTTCCATGGATAAAACCTATTTTTCCTTCCCCTCTCTTCTTTTCATGCTGCAAGAGACTTTCACAGCCTCTTCTTTTCAAAGTACCTGAATTTGGATTTAAATGAACTATGTCTTCCAATGTGAATCAATAGATTTTAACATCCTGGCAGTGCCATTTGTTACCAATACCTACCTCTGAAAAGATTGTCAAAGGGCTGAAACAGATGGCCCAGTAAAGCTGGCCTCTAGCTGGCTCGAGGGCGTGATGTTTAGACACACCACGTCCCCAAGTCATTTGGAAGCCACGCCAGTGATTATAGGCTGGCTGGCTTCCAGGTGACTTGGGAGTGTGGCAAAAAGCTGATTCTAGAGGTGAAGGGATGGCTTTTTCCTGCCCTAAATAGGATCTAACTTTTTCCACTCCTATTTTGAGTGGAAGCTGGCTGGATTGGGACTGAGGTGTGCTGTTGCCGTGGCCCCAATCTGTCCCTCTCAGGGGCAGCATCATGCCATTCCTTCACGGCCATCTGTTTTGCCCCAAATGAATTTTGCAACCTATTTCAGGTTAACAATGTTCAAAGGATTGTGAAAATGTTTATTATAAATACTGCACCACAAAGCATATTTGATCTTCCTAGTTACCAGTGACATTTTGCAGTAATTGGAAATCAAAGAAAGTTGAAAGGAAAATAGCATTTGCATTTGCAGTGAAATCAGAGATAATTTTTCAGTAGTTAAATACAGCATAATTGCTGTACATCCTGCTTCTCTGAAAATGTCATCATGATGAATGGCAGAGCAGAAGATAATAAACTTCACAGGTTGTTGTGTAAGAAAAGTCAGGACACATAAATAACAACTTTGAAGCAAGGCCTTCATGTCTCAAATAAATAAATAAATAAACAAATGTGATCTTCAAAACTAAATACCAATTCATGAGCATATGTGAAAGCACTGAAATTATCAATGAATTCTATGTACCAACTTCTGATGCACATAGCCTTCACTCTGGAGAAATCTGATTTAGATATGTCAGTTGTGCCCTGGCAGTGTAAAGTGGTATTTTGTAATCAGAGCAGTCTATCTCTGTGATATGTAAACCTCCCATCTGATACACAGGTTTGAATGTGACATGAATCTGCAATTCTTAAACCAGTATGGCAATAAAAATCAAACTCAGACAACATTCAACTATTCCGATAAAAGATACACATGGTATTGTTCCCTACCTCATTCCATTCCATTCACCACCCCCTAAAAGACTTTTTCACTCTCGATCATTTCACTGTTGCTGTGTGCCTTCAAGTTGTTTTCAACCTATGGCAACTCTAAGGCAGGGTTTTCTAAGCAAGTTTCTTCAGAGGGGGATTGCTTTTGCCGTCCTCTGAGGTTGAGAGTGTGTGACTTGCTCAAGGACACCCAGTGAGTTTACATGGCCAAACTGGGATTTGAAACCTGGACTCTAGAATCATAGCACAATGCTCAAACTACAACTCCACACTGGCTGGCTGTAAAGGTATGTTATTGCATTTTGTCATAATCATTTTCCTTAGCAATGATTTTTCTTATATTGGCTGGAATCCTGTATCACCTACTTCATTACTAGGGAAGGTGGAGTGCAGCCGGAAAAGAGGGAGACTGCAACACAGAAGGATAGACTCCATCAGGGAGGATATCGCCCTGGACCTATGGGATCTAAGCAGGGATGTTGACAACTTGGAGGTCTCAAGGTTGACAACTTGAGATTGACTCAAAGTTAATAGCAACAACAGGGGAGATAAAAATGTGAGCGAAGGTTGGAATTCTATAGTAGCTACTTATATTAACTATATTTAAGAACATGTAACTACCCAGAAATATACTTAACTGAGTAATGTCTCTTGACCTCCCCCCCCCCCCAAAACTGGATGGAAACATCATCCACCTGTGTTCCAATGATAGCAGAATGGATCTCTTTCTCCTCATGCAGCTGATGCCTAAAGTAAGTTGATGCTAAAGTAAGTTTGGGGAATTATGATTGTGGCAATAGTGTTAAAATAATTACGAAATAGCAATGAGGAATTCAAAACAGCTACCTAGATTTCTTCATCTGAAACTGATTCCAGATGGGACTTTCCTAATGTAATATTTGGTATTTTTACATTTCAGAATCTTTTCTAACTTCTTCATAGCTGCTGTATCAAGTCCTTATCTTTTGACCTCATGACTTTAGCCTCCACTCTGAGTAATTGAGCCAAGGTATGTAAAATCTTGGACTATTTTGATGTTTTCATCATCTGCTTTAAAGTTATGTAAATCCTCTGTGGCTTCCCTACTTAATATCTCTGGACAAAAATTACATATGCTGTTAAAATATTTATATGAAATCAATACAGGGACAAAAATAACTCCCACTAAAATTAGTTCAACTGACACTACAACCCTACACATGCAGGGACATAGCCAAGGGCGGGGGGGGGGGGGCTTGGGGTCTGGACCCCCCCCTCCATTAGAAAAATGAATGGTGTGTGCCACACCCAAGCCCCATTATAAGGGGGGCATTTAGTCTGGCCCCCCCCCCCTTCCTAAAATCCTAGCTACATCCCTGACCCATGACCATTCAGAAGTAAGGTCTGTTGAATTTAGTGGGACTTTTTCAGAGAGGCTGACATGACTGATTAAGCCTGTTGACAGTTACCCCTTGTGTTATCTGTACAACAATATTATTGCCTGTGAAGGCAATGCTAGTATCTGTAGTTGGGGACTTATTCAATGCCAAATTCAGATAAAATAGCAAGGAAATTAAATTTAGTGCCCCTGGGTGCTGTCCTGGGCCCAGGGCTACTCAACATCTTTAACCAAGACTTGAATGATGTACAGTGCACCTGCGTCATACGTGGGCTTGCTATACGCGGCTTTAACCATATGCGGGAAGCCGCATGGGAGTGCGTGGGGTGGTGCATCCCATTTGAATGAATGGGGCACGCACGCCGCCGCACCACCACGCCGCTGCACGCACAAGCCCCATTCATTCCAATGGTGCTTGAGCATGCACAGAATTCGACTTACGCGGAGGGGTCTGGAATGGATCCCCCGCATAAGCCGAGGGCGCACTGTAATAGAGGATGTGCTTTTCATATTTGCAGATGACACTAAATTAGGAGGGGTTACTAATACTCCAGAGAACAGATCAGAATTCAGAATCACCTTTAGAGATTAGAAAGCTGGGCCAAAACTAACAAAATGAATTTCAACAGGAAGAAATCTAGGATGCTACACTTGGGGAGTAAAAATAGGATAAGTGACACCTGATAGGGTGACACTACATGTGAAAGGGACCTAGGAGTCTTAGTGGACCAGTGGCTGAACATGAGTCAGCAATGTGATGCACCAGCTAAGAATGTCAATGCAATTCTAGGTTGCATCAATAGATGTATAATATCTAAATCAAGGAAAGTAATAACACCATTTTATTGTGCTTTGGGCAGACCACATTGTGTCCAGTTCTGGGCACCACAATTCAAGAAGGATGCTTGCAAGCTGGAGTATGTCCAGAGGAGTACAACCAAAATGGTGAGATGTCTGGAAACCATGCCCTAAGAGGAACAGCTGATTATGTTTAGCCTGGAGAAAAGGAGTTTAAGGGATGACATGATAGCCATGTTTAAATATTTGAAGGGATGGATCAAACTTATTTTCCGCTGCTCCAAAGACTAGAACCTGGAGCAATGGATCCAAGCTATGTGAAAAATGATTCCATCTAAACATTAAGAACTTCCTGACTGTAAGAGCTATTTGACAGTGGAACACACTGCCTCAGAGTGTAGTGGAATCTCTTTCCTTGGAGGTTTTTAAACAGAAGGTGGATGGCATCTGTCAAGGGTGCTTTGATTGTATATTCCTGCAATGCAGGGGTTAGACTGGGTGGCCCTTGTGGTCTCATCCAATTCTGTGATTCTATTTCATATATGAAAAACAAACAAACACAAAAAGATAAAAAAATTGTCAGCGAAGGTTTCAATTAGACTAGGATTCTTCTCATCCAAAAATTCAATTAACATGGCCCAGAAAAGGTAAAGAATTAGTATAGGAAAACCTAGCTACTCTGAATGAATTCAGTCCTGCAGGGATACTCTGTAACCAAGGATACTAAACAATTTGTAATCTCAGCTGTACTGCTGATCATCTTTGAGAATTCTTTGAAAACAAGAGAGTTCTCAGCAGACTGGAACAGGACAAATGTTGTCCCCATCTTAAAAAAAAAAAAAAAAAAAGGGGGGGGGAGAGCACCTGAGCAACTACTAACTGGTTAGTATGATATCAATACAAGAAAATGTACTAAAACAGATCATTAAACAGTCAGTCTGTGTGCACTTAGAAAGGAATGCTTTAATTACTAAGAACCAGGGTGAATTTCTCAAAACCAAGTCACACCAAATTCATCTCTTTCTTTTCCTCCTCTCTCTCTCTTTGATAGAGTTACCAAGCAGGTAGATCAGGGGAATGCTGTAGATGCAGTATATCATTATTCTGATCAGGCTTTTGACAAGGTCGCCCATGACATTCATGCAGATAAGATGCTAAAATATGGACTAGAAAATGCTACTGTTAGGTGGATTTGGACCTTATTGATGGATTGAACCCAGAGAATGCTTCTCAATTATTCCTCTCTTTTTTTCTGGAGAGAACTAACTGAGGGCCTGGTGTTCTGAGCCTGGTGTTGTTCAACAACATTATAAATAACTTAGATGGTGGAGTAGAAGGCATGCTTAATCAAATCTGCAGTTGACATGAAATTAGAAAGAATAACTAATACAGTGGTGCCTCGGGTTACGAAAATAATTCGTTCCGCGGCCGCTTTCGTAACCCGAAAAGCCTTCGTAAGCCGAAAACCCATAGGCGCTAATGGGGAAAAAGCCGCGGCTCTGCCGCGGCTCCATTTAAAATAGCGCCGAAGTTTTTTCGTAACCCGAAAAAACTTTCGTAACCCGAAACAATAAATCCCTATGGGATTTTTTCGTATCCCGAAAAATTCGTAACCTGGGTATTTCGTATCCCGAGGTACCACTGTACCTTAGAGCACACAGTCAAGATTCAAAATGACTGACAGATTTGAGAGCTAGGCCAAAACTAACAAAATGCTGCATTTACATGGGAAAAATGAAATGCACAAATATAGGATGGGTGACTACTAACTTGGCCGGAGTACATGTGTACATTTTCCCATGCTGGGAGAAAAATGGGATGTAAATAAAATAAAATAAAAATGTTAAAAATGGAATAAAATGGCATTTTAGTAGACCATAAGCTAAACATCAGTCAACAGTGTGGTGTGGTGGCCAAAAAGTCAATGCAATTCTAGACTGCATCTGTAGGATTTTTGGGCAGTATTCTATTATCAGCTACTTAGTTAGTATATAGGGTTGCCATAGTACGCCCCCCCCCCCCCCCCCTGACCAGCACGTTTTTGTGGGGCCCCGCCCAGTCATGGTCCGGTTTGGGCCCCCACCCGTGCCTGGTCCTCTGTTTGGGGGCCCGCTCCGGCCATTGCCGCTGCTGCTAATGCGGCTGCTGCAGCGCCAACCCACCTCCTCCTCCAGCTCGCCTTCCTCGCCTCCAAGGTGAGGGCTTGAACACTGCCCAGCCCAGGCCTCAGTAGGGGCCAGTGGCAGGCGCGCACGTGCGCGTGTGGAGAGAAGTGGGGCAGGGAAAGCGAGGCCCCATTCCCTTCCCTGGCTTCCTCCCCTGGCGACGGAGAAAGCCAGGCAGAGTTTTGGGGCTTCGCTTCAGCGAGGCCCCACTCCCTTCCCTGGCTTCCTCCGTCGCCGGCGGAGAAAGCCAGGCAGAGGTTTGGGGCTTCCCTCCAGCGAGGCCCCACTCCCTTCCCTGGCTTCTTCCGTCGCCGGCAGAGAAAGCCAGGCAGGGGAAAGAGCCTTTCCTCTTTCTCCTACTCCTTCTTCCTCCTCTCCTCCTCCTTTTCTTCCTCCCCTTCTTCCTCTTCTTCTTCTTCCTCCTCCTCTTCCTTTCTTCTTCATCTTTTTCCTCCTCTTCTTCTTCCTCCTCTGCTCCTTCCTCCCCTTCTTCCTCCTTTTCCTCCCCTTCTTCTTCATCTTCCTCCTCCTCCTCTTCTTCTCCTCCTCCTCTTCTTCCCCTCTTCCTCCCCTTCTTCTTCCTCTCTGCTTCCTCCTCTTCTTCCTCCTCCTTCTTCTCCTCTTCCTCCTCCTCTGCCTTTTCCACTCTTCCTCCTCTTCAGTGCCCAAATGTGCTGTTTGGAATGGGGGAGGCAGGTTGGCCAGAAAGGGAAGTCCATTTCTGCCATCTGTCTAGGAACAATGTCAAAATGTCCTCCATTTTGATCATGCCTAAGAAACATGCATTTCTATTAACACTTTTAAAAAAGCATCATTTTTTTGCGTGTCCTCCATTTTTCCAAAATATGTCCTACATTTGAAAATTTTGTCCTACTTTTGTCCTACATTTGTCCCAGTTTCGAGGTCCAGAATTATGGCAACCCTATTAGTATACTAAGTTATACACAACTAAGGAGATTAATGCACATCTTAATAATGAGACCTACCTCTCCCAAACTGCAATAGGACCCTGGGCTGTATCAGGGTACTATTGCATGACTTTTGTCATCAAATCCACCATCCAAGTACAGCCTGGCTTCAGCACAGGTTCCTTAATGTGCTTTGGCAGTCATTTTTCAAGTCAGGAGCTTTCTGGCTTTGAAAAATGGCTGCCAAGGAGCATTAAGGTACCTGGGCTACAGCTGGGTTGTATTCAGATGGTGGATTTGGCAACAAACGCCATGCGATAGGATTCAGATGCAGCCAGAATTAGACTTCAATTCAGGAGAGGTAAGTCACGTTATTAAGATATGCGATTATCTCCTAAATAACCTCTACTGTCCTGCCCAACCCTGATGGAAATATCATTCACCTGTGCTCTGAATACTGGCAGAATAGACTTTCTTCTCCTCATGTAGCTGATGACCGGTAAAGCTATTTTTAAAAGTCATATTGGAATGGTATTCTCATGATGCTGTTTTATTGGATTTCATTATACATACACTGTACATTATTTTGTTTAGTGATCTAGTTGAGAAGGTTTCTTTTTTAAAAAAAATGAAACATAAAATATTTAAATAAATAATTTCATTAATAATATTACAGGGAGTAAAGTGCCACTGGCTTTACAGTGCTGGTAAGTATTAAAAATGGTTATAAATGTGGTTATAGACTTTAACAGGTGTTTGTACTTCATCATTCATTTGTCTAATGATAATTAATGCCATATGATTTGTGAAATACAATATAAATGTTAAACTCTGAAAGATATGTAGCAGTTATGTTTGATAGATGTGCTGTATTTTGAGATAATCAACTGTCCACCAAAATAAAGGACAAAATGTAAACCAAACAAGGTAAACCCTGCTCAAAGGACATTAAAAATTGAATTATATTTTTTGGTTACCTTTCCAAAGGACATTTTTTCCTTTAGTCCCAGATGGAACATGTCTGAGATCTCTTCAAAGCAAGCAATTATGCCTGTCATTGTATTCTGCCATTGTGAAGATAATGAGATTCTGCTTCCACAAAGTGCACTTTCATGCATCAAAAGTCAGCCCCACAAAGTGGGGCTCCAGAGACCAATTTTACAATGTGCAAAATTAAGTCAACCTTGGGCAAATGGCCAGCAGGGCAGTGGGCACCTAGGTTATTGTGCTGCTCTCTATATGGACTTCATTGGCGCCACCTGCCTCCTAATCTGTTTCCATGCCCTATGTTTACACACTTTACAAAACTGGATCCCAATTCCCTGACATTTGCAGAGATTCAGGGTCATATTTTGCTACGGACAAAATTCTACTTCAGGTGTGACCCCCCTGAATAGTTTCTGTCCAGGACCATGCATATAGTTAGATATTCCTATAAATATTTGGTGACATGCAGTTCAGTATTTACAATTGTTAATGACTAAATGTGACCCCTAAAAACTACCTCTTAAAATGAAGCATTGCCCTAACAAAAGCAGTTCCAAGGTGCTGCAGATCAGGCTGCTGGGAAATTATTACTTCAGCACTCTCCTAGTCATGGGACATGTTGATAGAAGTAAGTACATCAGGACCCCAAGAGGTCTCTCTCCATCTACCTGTTTTCAAGGTGCCCTGCAGCCGAGAGAGCACTGTGACCTTCATTTCCCAGGACCCCAGTCTGCAACACCTCAGCTTTTGCATCACTGCTGGGCTTAAGAGGTAGGTTTGGGGTGAGGGGGCTTGCTTCAGCAGAAGTGGTTAAGAAAATTAACTACATGGCTATCAGGAAACAGTGCTTTGAAAACAGGGACAGAAAAGTGTAATTTAAATACAATACTAGTATAAAGCACAGTTTGGCCTTAAGAATTTATGCCACTTAAACCTATTCCAATCCAGTATACAAAGGGGTATTGTAGCATCTTTGAGACTAACTGAAAGAAAGAAGCTGGTGGCATGAGCTTTGAAAGCTTCTTTCTTTCTTTCTTTCTTTCTTTCTTTCTGTTAGTCTCAAAGATGCTACAAATTCCCTTTGCATGCTGATTTTCCAGACTAAGAGATTATCACGCTAGGGCCAATTCCACAAAAATCACACTATTGGAAGATAATAGAAGCATAGTGCTATAGTGATCTATAGTTCTGCACAATCGGGCTATAACAACGAAATAAAAATGAAACAAAAATGCAGTCATGTTCTGCATACAAAAGCTGTTCGTGTTGCTCTATCATTAGTATATCATCATTGGATTTTCATGCATGCGTCGTTATCGGGCTACTGCATGCCTGGAAAATATGGTTCTGTCCCAAAGAGAACAAAATAAAATGTCTATATTTAACAACATGACAGCAACATTTAACAACTGGATATACAAGTAATGGCCTATAGCTCAAAATAAGACAGAAATCTACTCTGAAAATAATCCTAGCAATGAAAGCAAATTGCCTTTGCCCAAGTGCAATCTGGGCAAAATTCCTGATAGTGCCAATGCATCATGATTAGCTTCTGCACATTTGCAATAGCACGAATGAAGTGTTATTAGCAAACCATTCACAGAAGTTACATGATAATTCCAGGTTATTCATAGGAGAAGTACTGGATGAGTGTGACATTGTGTGAAAGTCTTTGTGCAATCATGCTATAATGATGGGAGCATTCCATTTCCCCCCATTTTATAACCCCATGTGATAATCTCCTAACATGGATTGGTTTTAGAACTAGTTCAGTCCAGTTTACCATAGTTGATAGAAAACTTTCCTGAACACAAGGACTTTGCTATCCCACTCAGTATCTTGTAATGCCACTGTGCTGGGTTTGGACCCTTAAATAAGCAAACCAATGCTAGGGCCAAGAACATCAACATAACTAAGACAACATCTGACAGTGTTACATCTGATTGTGCCACCATCACTCCCCAAACATACGTTTTCAGTTGGGTGACACATTTACCAAAGTGTTCCTGAGGTGCTGGAAATCAGGGAGCTGGGACATGAGATATACAATACTCTCCTGGTCATGGGACTTATGGGGGAAAACATCTTGCCAAAACTTCTTGTTCTAAGGTGTACAAGTGGGAGCGCACTGCAGGCATCATTTCCCAGCTCCTTGGTCTCCAGCATCTCAGAAATATTTCAGCTGGGGCACTGCCAGGCTGCAAAGGTAGGTTTTGGGGTATCATGTTTGGTCATTTTCATGACCATAAATGTGAAGCTCCTGTTAGGAAATGTCATGTATGTGACCACAAGATAGAGCTGTAGCAGAACCTATTATAGTTCCAGTGGCAGTTGACAGTTGACACTTGAATTATCGAATGTTGATGCTGTCAGTCCTTCTGAGAGAGTGTCAGTTATGACAGTTGGTGTTAGAGTAACTGTCTCTCTGTTTTGTTGTTAGGGTTGTTTGGTTGGCAAAGTAATTTATTTATTAAAGTAACTTATTTATTAAAGCCCTCATGTAGAGTGAAGGCTTGAAGTGCTCTTGTCGTTATTTCTCAAGCCGGGAACTTAAGGCTGTTTGCAGTGGTGAAGGAATATTGTCCTTCTTGGCCTGAATACCTTTGCAGACATCTCTTCAAATTCCTTCTCCCTGGCGTCCTGTTGACGTGGTTCAACTCTATAGGTGGTCATGGTGGACACAGCGCGTCTTTCCACGCCCTAACATCCCCAGCAGTTACAAGATCAGAAGTCCTGCTTACAATTTCTTAACTGCTGAATAGAATGCCAGCCTATACTTTTTGGAAACAATTTTCATATTTATTATTTTTTTCAAATAATATTTTGTCATCCCTTCCAGAAAGAAGCCCAGGACAGATTACAAAAGACAAACGGAAATAGTTAACTTCATTGAAATTGAATAAAACTCAGTAAAATTTATCATACAGCAACATAACAATGAGAACACAGTAAATCTTACATATTAACTCAACATAAAATATCACTTGAGGGGGCATTTACTTGCTTGTTGGCTTTGAAATGCTAAAACCATGAAGATACATAGTCTGTTTGAGTGGAGGAGGGGGAAATAAAACAAACCTTTAGTTCTAAATGTACTTGAAATGTCAAAATTTACAGTTTGATTTTCTCCCCCTTGAAAATGGAATAACCATAAGAAAAAGGTTTACTTCTTAGGAATTAGAATTTTTCCTTGACCCACAGAACAACTCAGAAAGCTAGTTGCTAGGAGACCTACTCCAAATAAAGCATGTTGGCGAATAGATACCCAAAGTAGGAATTCCAGGTAGATGACATTTGGAAAAATATATCTCCCAATATATCATGAAGACAAGTATGATTTCAAATAAAATGTTGGATATATTTATGCAAAAGGAATGAACTCTTATCCATGAGTAGAGTATTTGACTATTTTGTCCACACGAATAAGGGCAAATAATTTCTGCAATCTTCTTCCCACTTCAAAGAAAATGACTATTTCTGCACAATTCTCTCCTGGTATTCCAATAATCTGAAGTATTTTGGGAAATTATTCTGCACAGAGATACAGGTGGGTTTTTGTTTTGTTCTTTGTGTTTTTGTGGGGAGTGGTTGCATAAAAATCACAAGGTTTTGTGCAAAGAGCACTGCTATGTAGGGGTTTTTGGTGCAAAATTGCTGACTTTTGTTTGTTTGTTTTTTGCATAATTTTGCTCCATTAGCCAGCCTCAATTCTATTTGCAGATCCTAGTGTCTGCTCCCTATTGAAGAGGAACAGCTCAGAGACTTGACTACATCTTCAATGCCAGAGGCTAGAAGACACAACCATAAATACCCCCGCCCCATGTGTCAACTCAAATTAAAAACAACAAATGTGTAATATACTCTTCTTTTTATGGGGTTTTCACGATAAGCTCCATCGGAAGACAAACTTGGTGAGAAACAGGAAACAGATAGTGGCCAGAATCCTATTTGGAATTTATCTATCTATAAGCACTATAGTTATGGTGCTACAAAGCCCAATCCCCTCCTGTGATCAAGATGCAGCTGGCTGACATTCCCACCCTTTCCATGACTGGTCTCTGGTGTGATAGGCAAAAGTAGGACCCCTATCATAATTTCCCCTCACATCCCTCTCTCCACAGATCACTCAAGCTAGCTGCTTCCTGATCAACAGAGGAATAGATCCTCATTGATAGCAGGAGTTGCTTCCCAGTAAGTGGAGACTGGGGAATTTCATGGTCCCTATATAGCCAATAAACTAGGGGTTACATAGGGATTGTGAATACAGAGCAGTCACAAATGCATAACCCTAGGTTATGCATTCATAACTGCCCAAGAGGATTCTCAACATAATAAATAAATGACCAGTTTAAAATGTTCTGACTACACACACATACACAGTTAAAAATATATTCATTACAAACTAGTAGCTAGTATGTCCTGTCTTTCTGCTTGCAAGATTATGCAGTTAATTAGTTGAACAGTCATAACAATCCAATTTATCATACTACGTAAATCTTTCTATCAAGAGATTAACAGATGTGCTACTAATCTACACATGCAAACAAATAAATCTAACACAGCTAACAAAGGTATAGCAGAAACTGCAGAAATCACATTCAGGTTCTCAGCTATCGAAAAACACCGTAACTTCACTGAAGTCAATGTCTGTGCCAATTTCTCCCCCATTTTACATTGGCTCATATTAATTGTTCAATGGAGTACAATAAACAACTGCATTTTCAGTAGGATTATTTCAGTAATAAAGTGTTAGTGCTCCTTTGCAGCTATTGTGGTCACCTATATTATTTTAACCGCCATAAATGTGGATTATGTTCTCATGCCAGATGCCCGCTATGAGCTCTTGAAAGGAAAAAATATATATTGTGACATTCATTGCTTTAAAAATGTGTGCAAATGCCTAATAAAATGAATAGACATTATACCAGGAAATTAAGACTAATTAGGATTTAGCCTGCAGTCTTATACCTAGTTACCCAGGAGTAAGTCCTTATAGAACTCAGTGAGTCTTACTTTTGAGTAGATATTTATGGTAGCAGGTCCCACAAATAGCTTTAACATGAATTAATCCTGTTTTCTTCTAGTAATTCTTCTGTTTTAAGGTAGCAGATCCTATTATAGCTTAATCATCTGCAAAATCTGTTTAAAATGACTACTATCAGACGAAGAAAATCTCAACTTAATCTTCAGCATAACTATATTCTACTCATCAAAATACAAAAGTCTATTTTATGAGAATTAAAAGAGGAAAGGAATAATTTGTATTTGAAGATGAGTAACAACTTTCTAATCCAAATTCTGTATTCAGATACACATCTGGAAAAAGAAGAGGAGGAGGGGAGGAGAGGGAAAAGGAGCATTAATAAACAATTGTTGGTTATCTTATGTATCCCAGTGGTAATACAATGAAGGATTCATAGAACTGTGTTAATATACAATACCACTAGATTCAATCAGAGCACATTATCAGGCTGAAATGTGGTGGTGATCTCATGTTCCCAAGTGTTGCTTGATAAATAAATCACTCTTAAAACCATTTTTCGAAAGTCTGAAAACTTTGATTGAGATCCCTGGATCAAGGACGCTTTTATTTCACTGTGCAGGAAGCTTTTTTGTAACCATGGAAACCTCTGAAGTCCTTTTCCTTCTGAGGTCCAAAACACACTGCAGAAATAATCCAGTCTGAGACCACTTTAACTGTCCTGGCTCAATGCTAAGTAATTCTGGGAACTGTAGTTTTGTGAGACATTTAGCCTTCTCTGTCAGAGAGCTCTGGTGCCACAATAAACTACAGTTCACAGAATGCCCTAGCACTGAGCCAGTGGTCTCAAACTGAATTATTTCTGCAGTGCGTTTTGGACCTGAGTTTTCTTTATCCCTACATTTTTCTGCAGCTCAGTTTTGAAAGCCAGAGTGGCTTGGATCCTCTGCATTGATGGGGTCATTTAAATTCCCAACACTATGTTTTCATGGGATCTTCATGGGGTCAGCTATGGCCCTTCAGATGCCTTTGCATCTCACCTCTGTTGCCACTAGTTATGCTGGCTACAGCTGATGTGGCTTCTAGTTCAACAAAATCTGGAGGGCCACAGTTGCTCATCCCTGCTCTAAATGCTAAGGTGTGTGATTATCTACCTTAAAGTTTAGAATTAAATCTGCAATTAATGTTCTCATGCAAGACACACTGCATTGTAGGGAAAATAGCAGTAATGGCTCCTAGCAATGGTATTATAAATAAGTGAAGAGAAGACTCAGGGTGACACGGTCACACTCTTTAAATATTTAAAGGACTATCACACAGAGGAGGATGCAGGGTTGGACCAGGTCTAATGGATTTAAGTTACAGGATGGCAAATTTTCATTGAACATTAGAAGGAACATCTTGACAATAAGAGTGGCTTGGCAATGAAACCAATTACTTAGTGGGGCCTCTTTCTCTGAATGCCTTCAAAAAAAGGTTGGACCGCTACCTACTGGGAATTAGTGATTAGAGAAACCCATGTTTTTCTTCTCGTTAACTGAGAGCTTGAGGAGAACTTTTTAAAAAAATATTCGTTCCACAAATCTCCCTTTCAAAGGGTGATTTCTTCTCTCCCTTTCAGCAGCCAGCGAAATATTTTTCACAGATTTCTCTGAATGACAATAAAAGACAAGGCGAATAATTACGCTAATTACTTTGCATTTCAAACTCAATTACCATCTCAAAAGAAAGTTTGGCAGAGGTTTAAAGAACATTCCTATGCTTAAAAAAACCTGAAGGCACACACACAAAAGGCAAAAAAAGCCCAGTGTCAACAAATAAACTGTGAAGCCCCAACAAGAAATGCTAGAGTTGAGGGGACCCTCAAGGACTATCCAGTCCAACCCCCTTCTGCTATGAAATAATACATAGGAATACATGGCATACTAGAGGACATGTATTATTATTATTATTATTATTATTATTATTATTATTATTATTATTATTATTATTATTATTATTAACCTTTATTTATAAAGCACTGCAAATTTACACAGTGCAGTACATACAATCTTTTTAATCGGATGGTTCCCTGCCCTCACGCTTACAATCTAACAAGACACAACACAAAAAGAGAAGGGAGTAGTGGTGAGGAAGGGACCTCTCTAGTAGTATGTCCTAGAGGACATGTAGTCTGACCCCTGTTCAACATCAGGATGGCACTGGAAGATGGGACAAACTGAGGGTTTTCTTGGCATAAAGAGGAGTTTTGCCATGGGATGCCCCTCAAGCTGAGACAGTGTGACCCACCAGGGACATAGCCAGGATTTTGGGAAGGGGGGTCAAGACTAAGTGCCACCATTTTGAGAGGCTAAGAGCCCCCCCCAAGACACAAGAAGAGGGTCGAGCGTTTACCCTTGACACCTTGATGGCACCACTTTAACTTCCGTTATGGCTTCGTGCTATGGAATCTTGGGATCTGTAGTTTTGAGGACCTGTTGAGTCATCTGTCAGGTTCCACAACAAACTACAAATCCCAGCATTTCACAACATGGAGCCAAGGGCAGTTAAAGTGGCCAGCTGGATTATTTTTTCAGTGCAGATGCAAACTGAGTCCTTCCTCTGAAGGTGTTTACATCAGATAAATTCATCTTGATCAAGCAAAGTGCAGCTGCTCGAGCAATGAGCGGCAGCCACTCTGTTCATGCTCAGAGGCACTCTGCTCATGCTTTGAGACACTGTATTCCAACTTCTGAGCTGAGTTAAGAACCCAGGCTGCATCCACACATTTCATTCCCTCTTCCAAGAGGGATTTTTAATTTTAAGACACACACACACACACACTTTTTAATTCCAAGACCTACCTACCTACCTACCTACCTACCTATCTATCTATCTATCTATCTACCAACCATAATTTTTAATTCCAAGCCATTATACGTTCCTTTCTTTTTATAATAAACAAACCCCTTTAAGAGAATCCTTTTTTTGGGAGAAAGGCAGGGTATAAAATCAATCAATAAAAAATGATAGTGCAATAGTCCATCGGTGCATGGCTTGCATTATAAGACTTTATACCTTTATACATTTAAAAACAATTAAAATCACAGTAGGCTCAGAGTGCTATAGAATCATGGAATCATAGAGTTGGGAGAGACCCCAAGAATGGCCCTGATCCAGTCCAACCCATTCTGCCATGCAGGAACTCCCAGTCAAAGCATCCTCAACAAATTATGTAATGGAGGCGTCCATCTACATTGTAGAAAGATATACTATAGCCTTATTAGACTGCAGTTCCCAGCAGTCTGTGGTGCTCCTCTTTTTCGTTGTTGCAAAAATCCAGAAATGACTGTTTTTGAAAACATGAGTCCATTCTCAGGAGAAATGTCCAGAGTAGAGTCTGAGTCTCCTTTCTCTGGACTTCTGAAACCTAAATTATCAGCTCAGTGTGCAGAAGCACAACATTATTTTAAAAATATTGTGCATTAAATTACCTTCAGTCTATGTCTATGAGATGCATATGAGACATACATGGATCCCATCTCCCAGTATATCCCATTAGACATACTGTATAAAAATATACCAAACTCTGAAAAACTCCAAAATACATCTAGTCCTCAGCATTTTGGGTAAGGGATATTATTATTATTATTATTATTATTATTATTATTATTATTGCATGACCTTAGCATCACCATGAGAGAGGTGCAGAGAGAGAGAGAGTTGGTCATGTCTTGCCTCTGAGGCTGAGAGAATGTGACCCTCACAAAAGAGAATGTGGGAGAATGAGGATCTGCTGAACTTTTCCCCTGCCATTCGCTTCTCCTTTTGTCTCTTGTCCCTTTAGATTGCAAGCCTGAGGGCAGGGAAATATCTAGTAATTTGTAAGCTGCTCTGATAGCCTTTTGGCTGAAGAGCGGGGGCATGTAATTATTATTATTATTATTATTATTATTATTATTATTATTATTATTATTATTATTATTGGCAAGGAGAGTGCAGAATTTCCAGGAATGAGAGAGTGTGACTTACCCAATGTCACCCTGTGGATTTACATGGCTGAGTTGGGATCCTCCCAGTTCACCATAGAAATTCACTGGCTGACCTTGGGCAAGTCACATCCTCTCAGCTTCAACTCCAACTCCTAGGTATTCCTTCATGGTAGGTTTTATTCATGGCAGAATTCTTGCCATCAAACCCTACTCTGCTCCTAATTGAGGATTCCTGCTTGGCAGAAGAGCATTGCCACTTGGCACCCAACCCCTCCCCTTCTCATCTGTGAGGGTCACACTATCTCAGCTTCAGGGGCATCCCATGACAAAACTCCTCTTTATGCCAATAAAACCCTCGGTTTGTCCCATCTTCCAGTGTCATCCTGATGAGACAGTGTGACCCACTTGGCTGTTGATGTTTGTTGCCTTCTGGTGGGCACTCTCAGTGCTTTGGGAGGACCCTGGCAAAATGGGGCAAGAAGGGAGGGTTGTGGGTTTTGTGTGTGTTTGGAGGGCTCTTGCAATGAGGACATGCCAGTGTCTTCCTCTGAGACCCAGAGAGTGTGACTTGCCCAAGGCCTCCCAGAGGGCTCCTATGGCCATCCAAGCCCTGAGCTCCCTTTCCCCATGACCTCTTGGAAACATGGCTGTTGTCGTGTGTTGTGACTTTTAGGACTCTCCTGGCATGCAAGGCTTGTTGGGGGGGGGGCAGTGCCTCCCTTTGAGGCTGAGAGTCTGTGCCAGGGATATAAGAAAACAACAACAACAACAACAATATCTGGGTATTGTAGTTTTGTGAGACATTTAGCCTTCTTTGTCAGAGAGCTCTGGTGGCACAACATACTACAAATCCCAGGAGTTTCCATAGCATTAAAGTATTGTCGAACTGGATTATTTCTGCAGTGTGCAGCCTTATTAGACTGCAGTTCCCAGCAGTCTGTGGTGCTATCAGAGCAGCTTACAAATTGTTAGACATTTCCCTGCCCTCTCTCTCTGCACCTCTCCCATGGTGATGCTAAGAGGTCATGCAATAATAATAATAATAATAATTGACACATTCTCACAGCCTCAGAGGCAGGACATGACAAACCTCTCTCTCCAGCTCTCTCAAGGTGATGCTAAGGCAAACCTACGTTTATTTTGCATTGTGTGTGTGTGTGTGTGTGTGTGTGTACTTGAATTTCTTGGCCTTGGAGAACCCAAATCAATGTCTCCACTGCAAGGTAGTCTCCAGATCATAGTGATGTAACTGTATTTCATCAAAGTGATTAGTCATTTTTTTTATCATCAAAATACCTGTCTTACTCCAAAAAACTGTGGCCAAGAGACCTTTCCTGCTAAGTTTTGAGATTTCAAGTTATTCTCTTCTGTGAGAATTTGAATGTCAGAGCATGGCATAAAGGGCAGAAGCCTCACCTTTTGTTATCTTTTGTTTTTCAAAGCAAAGCTGTGATTAAGCAAAGTTGGAGCAAATCACCCTAACAAAGGAAATAGCCTCCAGGATGAATGGTAGCTTTTCTTACACAAAATATGCAAATAATGGCCATCGAGAGTCAGATGAAGGTTTCTTCTCTCCCTTTCATTTCGAAATGACTAGCAATCAAAATTCTTACTCATTGATCGAGAACTGCTCAGAATTTTTCTCTCTAAAATGTTATAGAAATTGTCGAATTAGGCATATTTCTCCTAATTTTCGAATTTTGGAGAATATTCTTTACATCCCTACTGGGAATGCACTAACTGGAGTTCCTGCACTGAGCAGGGGGTTGGATTCTATGTTCTGTAAGGCTCCTTCCAACTCTGTGATTCTAAGATTCTATGGCTGAAATCCTTTATAATGATCTAAGTCACTGATTCTCAAACTTTTGTCTTCCAGGTGTTTTGGACTCCCAGAAGCCCTAGCCAGCTTGGCTATCAGTAAAGAATTCTGGGAGCTGAAGTCCAAAACATCTGGAGGACCAAAGTCTGGCAACCACTGATTTAAGTTAATGTAACATAGGGCCTGAACAGACAGATCAAAATAAAGTTGCTTCGGGTCACTTTGGAGGTATGCTGTTTAAATGATGCATGCGTCCTAAGAGGCCGGAAGCCATGCCAAAGCCACCCGCCAGTCCTAAGGACTGGAGTGCAGCTTTGGCGCATCTACTTAGTTCCATTGTTCTTCTATCCTGATGCACATTAGTTGTCTGGATAGTTTTCCTGCACAATAATTGCAGTATCTTACTGAATACAGACATTATGGAACTTCTCAATTCCAATTTCTGAAGATATTTTACAAAAACATAACAGGATTCTGGCTTGTGATTCTAGGATAATATATCGGGGTGTGTGTGTAACAGTTGGTAACAGTGGGGTCAAACATATGGGCCAAAAGAAGCAGTTTTAGGCCAATGTCAAGTCAAAGGCTTTCACGGCCTGCATCCAAAGTTTTTTTGTGGGGTTTTCAGACTATGTGGTGTGTTCTGGAAGAGTTTATTCCTGATGTTGTACCAGCATCTGTGGCTGGCATCTTCAGAGAATGCTGGCATGGGAGTGAGTGGAGTATATATATACTGTGTGACCCTTGGTTGAGAGGAAGTGATTTACATGAAAATCTGTGTGTTGCTCTGTTGTTGAATGGCAAGGTCTTCCAGAACATGGCCACATAACCCAAAAACTCCACAAAAAGCTATAGTTTTGGGCCACTTTGGGGGTGTGGCATTTAGATGATGTACACCCCTGAAGTGGCCAGAAATCGCACCATGGCCACGATAAGAGGAAAAAAGACAGACAAAAAAGAATTAGAAATAAACTGCTCTATCCTGGAAAGTGCGCACCTTCAACCCTGATGCGGGATCAGTCCCAAAGGAGCGCTCCATGCTAACCTTAACCCCAAAGCTGCACATAAATGCACTGGTGCAGGTGCACATTTAAAAAAGACGGAGCTGGCAGTTGGGGTGGCAATGCAAAAAAAGGGAAAGTGTGACACCTTCAATGGCTATAAGTACAACATACGCAAACCAGACAGTTCAAGATGGTGCATGAGGTGAAGGGGGCATATAGCGGGGGCATGATTGTTTTACTGGGCACACCAATGCTCCAATGCCCTGTCCTGCTGGATGGTCACAGGTGCGACTGTGTTCACAATCAAAGGGGATGGCCATCTAATGGGATGGCATCTAGGTAGCAGGCAGTCACTGGTGGTGTATTTGTGCGATGGTATGCACGGATGGTGGTGATAGTTTTGATGCCATCCCAATTTTTGGTTTATGGAAAAGCTCACTGATCAGTCTAGAAGGTTGCGGGGTGGAATCTTCCTCTGCCTTTTGAAGAATGATGGTCCCAACTTATATCTTATCTCAACAACATTGGAGCAGAAGTGGGTCTTCCTTTGTTATATGATTCCCTTTCGATGATTGAACTGGTGCAAAGAAGGTATCTCTGTGTTCTGAGTCCATCCCTGTTTTTATGTAATGTTGCCCTTTTGCAACCCATGTGACCTTGAATTTTTGAAGTTGGTTGTTAAGGATCAGTATTTTAGCTTGGTTTTGTTTGTATTTGTTATCATTTTCTGCCTTTTTTGGGTAAGAAATAAAGTAATAATAATAATAATAATAATAATAATAATAATAATAATTTTGATGCCGTACTGTGCAATTACGGAGTGTGCATGCAGGCCACCTTGGGAGCAGGCAGTGCAGTCAATGGGGTCTTCACCTGTTCTCAGAAGAAGGAGCTTCGGGCTGCTCTTTCCTGACTGTCTGCTTTGCCCCATTGTCTTAGGAATTCCCTACCCCACAATGTAGAGATCTCCCTCATTCTTTCTGGGCTTTGGTATGACATTCTGGATAATAAAATAATTTCAGCCTAGACATTCAAAGACAAATAGGTGGCGGGGGGAAATATAAGAGATTACCTACAGAAACCTTGTGCCACTTGGGGCATTTATTTAAGGAAACCACAACATCTGTAGCCTCCATTGGGAGAATTAAATTTTGATTTGTTTCCCCACTCTTTTTCTTACGTAAAGTCTGGCTGGCAGAAGATAGCACAGTATTAACGTGTGGCACTGTAGAATTAATTTATTGCTAGTCAGATTTTTTGGAGGGAGGAATTAAGGTGTAAGTGACAGTATTTAACACACAGCTTTTCTTGAATGCCTGTTACCATCCCAGAGGTATGATAATTTTATTCTTGCAGCTTTAGCTAGGCTCAGTTTCTTGATTAATAATGTGCATGTGCATATACCATACATATATTTGTGACTACATTTTGGTTTTTTTCCTCCAGATTCATTTTTGTTCTAGCCAATTCCAGGAGGCAAGAGCTGTAATCCTGATAGAATATTTTTAAATACAGACTGGAAAGGTTACATTTTTGGAACATCTGTAATCATTTGTGTGCATTGCTGAGTTAATTAGCTGTGTATGGATTTTATGAAGCTCACTTCATTTCTCTCTCTCTCTCTCTCTCTTACATAGATAGGGTGTGTGTTCTGCATTCTTCATTCTTTAGACTTTTATGGTTTCCCTATGGATCATTGTGGAGGGTAGAAAGCCAAAATTCTCAAACAGTCCCTTCAAACCCAATGAAAATACTGTATGTAGGTGTTCTTTTTGCAGAGATGGCAGAAGATTGAATATCAATAAGATTTTGTATCTTCTTACTTGCCTTTTGGTACTGCTGATAGATTAATCTAAAGCAATGACAGATTTATTCCTCTGTGGGAACATAAAAATTTAGCTAACACTGTCATCTGCATGCCCTGATAGGAATCTGTAACTTTAATACTAAATGCTAGACAATATACATATACCACTTTACACCCAGGTTTCCTGAGCAATTTGCAATTTTATTTTATTTAACAACAGAGTGAATAAAAATCAGAGGCACATGGTTTACCTTTAAAAGAAAACATTCCTTTACAAGTTGGATCACAAAATCAATTTTTCCAACTTGAAAAACAGCCTAAGCTTCACTTTGACATTTCTCTACCATACATGCCTCAAGCACTTCTTCATCATCAAGAATGGATTACTTTATGACAAAACTTTGTTGAAGTGACATTATCTCTCAGTAGCTGACAACAGATGGCAGTCTCTCCCAGCTTGACTCCAAAAATAAGATGTCAATATTTTCTACCAAGTTAACCTGTGATGGCATTTGATCATGGTAGCCTGGGTAAATAACAAAGTTGTTGGAAAGTAATGGGGTATCTCTGAACAAATTGCCTTTCATTATCATTTCTCATAATTCAAAAGAAAGGTGTAGGTGAGAGAAAGAAGCTGACAACACAAATCCTGTCAATAAAAGGAAGCTTTCCTCTTTCAAAGGATGACAATACTCAGCTGCCACTAGACTCAGCTGAATTTGCTAAATGCTCTCTGATATCAAATGATATCAAAGAACCTAAGTAGCTTATAACCAAGTGAAAAATGTACGCAGAGAACAAATACTTTACCATGGTCTCTGATTGGACACTGGTCAGTTGTTCATGAAATACATGTGCTTATAAAAATAATTACACCTTTTTATCCATACTTTCTATCAAATATAGGCCTATATGCGGTTCTACTCTTTGAAGAGAAGATCACTCCATTTGATCTTACATGTTATTATATTAGTATTTTTCAATCAGAAGAGGGAAAGTAACCCTGGGAATTGTGTATCCTTCCAAATGTTATTGAAGTGCATCTCCCAGCATTTCTCCTGGCTGTAATATCCTGGCCAAATTTTCTGTGATGTGCAGTTTAACAGCACCTGGAGGGTTACACAAATCCCACTCCTGTTCTAGCTGTTGTTGGACTGAAATTTTGAACATTTTTTGCTACTGTAATGATGGCACTCTATAAGATTTAGGGGGGTCAGAGGTTACCTACCCATATCACACCTCCTGCCATATTTTATAACTGATTTTAAAAGGAACTTGCTATGAAGCCTCAATGGCACATATTAATAAAACCTGTCAAAATATTTCTGGAATGATGTTCTGTGATATCTGCAATCCACTAAAGACAAAGTACCCATTGATTTAGTTGGCTGCAGAATGACCTTTAATTTAGTTGAATGTTGCGTGTTTTCCCTTCCTGCAGCCCATAAAGAACTGGCTGTTTTTAATGTGCTAAAATGGTGACTCCAAATGCAGCTAACTCCCACACTGGTTCCTCCATCAAGGATACCACTCCACTCATTAATTTGGACTGGAATATCATCATGCTGAGCATGATGTTAATTTTACACTAAAGACTGAAATGAAGTGTGCAGTAAGTGTCAATGGTGTTTTTAAATTACAAAGCAGAACCGCTGTCTTAGAGTTAAATGTTATATCAAAGAACCTAACTACTTTAATATATTTAGACCAAAAAAAAAAAACCTTTAAAAATGTTTATCATTCTAAAATCATTCTTCATCGTTGAGGACAAATGTTGTACAAATATAATTAATGGCTGGCATCCTGTTGAGCAGTTATGAAAGCATAGGCTAGCCTTGCATATCCATAACTATTTGCTATTGATTTTTATACTGTGGCATTATTGCCACGACCCCCACTCCCAACCTACTTCAGCAGGCAGCAAATGGAGGTCTATTTTGCAGGTGATCGGGATACAGCAGTATGATGTTTCCAGCTCCATCACACCACACATGCCTTAATCTGTGATGTGACAACCAGAAGCAAGACCTCCACCACAATTCCACACATCACTGGCAGAAGGGCTGAAAATATTATCTTGCTGTGTCCTGATCACCAGGAGAACAGCCCTTAACCACATAGTGTGGCTGATTATTGTTAAAGTAGGTTGAGGTGAGGGGGTCAAACCAAGTAGACATAACCATGTCTGTGATGTAGGATCTTAGCCATAGTATATCATATAACAGCATCAAACACACTTCATCGTAATCAAAACAGAGAATGTAGCAAACACAATAGAAATCATACCCTTGGACAAACAAAACAGCCTGATCCTTGGCACTAGTCCTACCTCCTTGCTATTTCACCACCACAGGTTGCAAATCTGGTGTGTCTGTGTCTGTGTCTGTGTGTATACACATACACAGACAGAGAACATCTGTTACATTTACATAATAGAGATTAGAATGATACTGGGATAATAGATATCCTTGCTTACTAGTAATGAATAGCATACATGTCTTTTCCTTTTTGGATGTACTTTTTGACTTTCTAATTTTTTGCAAATGATCTACACCTAATACAAATATTTAGTCCCCTATAAAAAGACACAGAGGAAATGTGCTGAAAATGTGGATGGATCTATACCAATGGTTCTTAACCTTTTGGTTTCATGCACTCCTTTGACAATTAAATGAAAGTTACGGATCTCCTCCCTAGAAAATGCACAACAGAAAGGACTTCAAAGGGGGAAAGGGTATCTGCTTCATAAACCCTCTGAAGCCCATTCATGGAACCCCTTGGGGCCCATTCAACATCCCAATCAAATTCCATTCAACTGATGCTGCTATATTCTTTTACTTAGCATCAAAATAACTGGTAGAAACACAGAGATTTGGGGAAAGTTATTTTGCCTTGTGGGGAAAACAAGGGTGAGAGGCATGGTGGTACAATGAGGATATCAAATGAGCAAAGTAAACCATCAAGTTCTTTCTACAGTTCTCTACTGTACCTTTGGGGGGAAAAGCTGGAAATATCAACAGTTCTTTACCATTTCACAGCACAATTACTTTTTAGAAACCCACAAATACAGTGACCTTGAAGGAATCTTGAAACATTCAAAACAAACTTGTGAAAAAAAGGTTAACTCTTTATCCAGTCTTCCCTAAACATCCACCACTCAATTTATGAAACAGATCTTAAAATTTCCATACTGAACCAAATGAAAACAATAATGTGAAGAAAGAGGTGCTCTTCAGCTGTGACTTAGGACCAACAGTCATGCCATTGCAGAACTAAGAGCTGACAACTTCCATTTCCAGATTAATCAACATTTCACACACCTAAATAAATAAACAAGACACAGTTCAGCACAGCTAGTGTTTTTACATTTTGGCACAAGATGACAGCACCTTTACTTTAAGAAGAGTGGTTTAAAACATCCAGGAATTTGATTGACAAGAAGGGCATAATTGTTATTACTGCAGGACTGTGAGTCTGAAGACTGTGTAGGAAGTCTCTACTGTGTTCTTGCATTCCATACTGATTCATTTCAGTGAAGCTTACACAGAGGGAATTCCTAGTGGCTGCCAGTTAAAAAAGAAAGCCAACTTTTTTCAATTTTGTCACAAGAGGAAAGGATATACTGTAGTTCAGTGCAAGTGAATATGTTCCCTTTACAAACAGACCAAGGTTCTGTATGTGGCATTTTCAGGAAAAGATTCTTAAAAGAAAGCCCAGAAAACCACTATCAATCAATGGCTTTATCCATATCATACTAAGCCATGGTTTATATTACCCATCGCTGTAGCCATGCATTGTCCCAGGATCAAGCAAATAAATCACAGTTTATCGTGCCTCCATTTCTGTGCATTTTTTTCTCCTGGCTCTTTGTCACAATTTTTATTAGTTTTGGCAGTTGGGGAAACATTCCAGGGACAAGCCATCACTCTAGGTGCAGAGAAGCGACAAGCCATAATTAAACAAAACAAAGCAGAATTCATAAATCATCAACAAACAATGACTCCTAATTGTAGTTTGCAGTTGGCTAACAAGGTATTGCTTGTTGGTGGGGATGTGTTTGGTCTAAGGATGCAATGACACTGATTTGCAGAAGCTAGGGATAGAATCTGGAACCCCCTATATGCACTTTCCCAGAGGTGTGGCCTGCCTTGTCTAAGTTATAAACCAAAAAAAAATTATTCAAAATGTTCTCAGTACAGCCCTTTGTTTAGAATAGGGGTGGGCAACACACATGCACCACCACCTGTATTTAGAGACTCCAGGTCTCCCAGGTCCTCTGCTCCTCAAATCATCATCAGATGATGATTATGATAAATTGCTCCTGGAAGCAACCAGGAGGAGCAATTCACCTTTGAAACATGGTACAGTTCACCCTAAGAGAACTAGAATAGTGTAGTGGTCTCAGTGTTGGACAACAGCGCTGGAGATCAGGGTTCAAATCCCCACTCACCTAAGTCACTTTCAACCTCAGAAGAAGGCAACGGCAACAAATCTGAGCAAACCTTGCCCAGAAAATCTTGTGATAGGTTCACCTTAGGGTTGCAATAAGTTGGAAATATCTTGAAGACACAAGAAGAAGAAGAAGAAGAAGAAGAACAACAACAACAACAACAACAACAACAACAACAACAACAACAACAGTTTACCCTGCATTTTGTTTTGCCTCTCCAAAGAGGTTTTCTTATGACACTAGAAGGGGACTCCTGGAATGAAACCTACAGTAGGCCTTGGAAGAGGAAACTGCACCTGCAGAGCTTATCAATCCAGTTTACATGGTTTGTGAAAGAAAATGAATTAATTTGACAACTACTTTAGCAATAAAAGAGAGAGCCTTCAGAATACATACACTTGTCTACAAATCACTCGCATTTTCATATTCATTCCCCAAATTAATGTTATCTCATGGGCAAATTAATGAAGAAATTATTCACCATGGTAATTTGTTTGTACTTAGCTGTTTTCCCTCCAACTGTTGCAGGCACTGAATTTTATTTTCTCTAAGTAAAAAAAGAAGGGAAACATTAATAGAGTTGCTTGAAAATCACCAGCTAAAGTTTTGTTAAAATGTGTGCTAATTTCTAAGACACTGACAGCTGATTGATTGTATTCATATAAAGAAGTGTTCAGCCAATGCAAAAACCTGATCTGGAAAAAATCCAGAAATTTATAAACTAAAATGATATAACCAACCAAGATCTGGATCAACTGGTATATCTCTAGGTTATTGCTAAAGACCACCATGGTTTTCTGACTTCCAGGTTTTTTTTTATTCTGGCAGGAACAAATTGATTTCCTCACACCTAAACTATATCAGTTGCCCTGATCTTGTGGGTAACTATAAATGGTGTGTGTGTGTGGAAAAGATTGTGAATAGCATTCTGTTCTAATAGAACAATTTTCTGGACTCAGAATTCTTTAATTTTTTCAGAATGTGTCTTTTGCCCCTGGCTCCACTTGGTAGATATTTGGATTCTCATAAAGACAAGCCTAATAGCTGCCCACCCAGACAGCTCTGTAACAATTTATTTCAAGCCAGGCATGAAAATGCTCCTTAGGAAATTGTGATGAGTACTGGGAGAATAGCAAGCTTTTAATGTTGTTCAAACGTGCATAGTGTAAACTCAGAAAGTTTGCACATACATGAAACCCAATAAAATACTGTAATTGTCATCTGTAAAATATTCTACCCTTCCCCAATTTTTGGCAATCAAAACAATATGGGATACAGTTCCACAGTAAAAGTTAGAATCTTTTTCTCTCATTCCCTTTCAGCATATGGATGCACACAAGCAGGCACATGTGCACGCACACACACACATATTGTCCATAATCATCATGATCTTTATCTTTATTTATACCCATTTCCCCAAAATCTGGGACCCAAGGTTTTCAAACTGAAGTACAACATAGTTAAAACATTGGAAATATCAGCATTAAAATGAAACAAAGTGATCCAGAACAATTTAAAACATACAACTAAAAATGGGGGAAAATCAGTTGAAAAACAGTATCACAATTATTAAAATTCCTTTTTAAAAAAATCTTCAATTCTGAAAAGCATGAATGGGATCATTATTGCCTCCCTAGAAGCAGCCACCTAGAAGGCCCTATCTTGTGTCCCAATCAAGAATTCTGTGGGTGGTGGAATAGGAGGGTCTCTTTTGAGGATCTCAGAACTCAAGCAAACCCATATGGAGAGCCTGGACCTGGTTGTTATAGAGTTATTGTGTCTAGCCATACTTTGACGCCTGTGGAGCTGTTAGAGTAGTGGAGTTGTATTGTCCCTGTAACTAGCCCCAGTTAACAATCTGGCAGCATCTCTTCATACCAATTAACATTTCCAAACACCCTTCAAAGGCTGCCCCAGAAAGAAATGTGTTATAGTAGCCCAAAGGGTTGTGATTAAGGTATGTTGAAAAGTCCAGCAGTACCAACTAGGACACATTCCCTTGTTCAATCCTCAGTGAAGGTTCTCTATCAAGGCAACCAAAGCTGTTTCTCTCTCCCATAACCAGGCCTGAAATCAAACTTAAATAGATCAAGATAGTCTATTTCATTCAGAAACCCCTAGAGCTGGGAGGCCACCACACATCCTGAAAACTTGCCCCAAAATATTGTTTTCAGTTCTGGGCTGTATAACCCAAGAAGCAGGTGGACAACCTGGAGTGTGCCCAAAGGAGGATGACCAAAATGGTGAAAGGTCTGGAAACCATATCCTATGACAAGTAATTTAGGGAGGTGGGTATGTTTAGCCTGGAGAAGTGAAAGTTAAGACATGGCATGACAGTCATGTTTAAATATTTGAAAAAAATGTCAAAACGCAGATATTTGAAGAGGAATGGTGCCACTCCACTTAAGGTGTCATCTGGTGTGGTATGCACCCACACACCCTCTATTGATGCTACTGATTCCACTCAACATTAGGAAGAACCTCCTGACACTAAGAGGCGTTTGACTGTGGAACACACTGCCTCGGAGAGCATTTGAGTCTTCTTCTTTGGAGGTTTCTGAACAGCTTTGACTGTGTATTCCTTTGTGGCAAGGGGTTGGACTGGATGGCCCTTGTGGTTTCTTCCAGCTCTAGGGTTCTATGTTCTATGATTCTATAAAATTGAATGTTGGACACTGGCCAATTGTCATCCATTACAGAATTCAAGAAAGGATTTTTGAAAGAAGCCTTACAATTCCCTCCTTTAGGCAAGTTGGAACTCAGCCTTCTTGTACCAAGGCATGGATTCCTCACTCACTCAGCCTTTTTTAATGAGAGAAGAAGGACAACGGTGTAATGAGTATGTGAGGGCTTTGCCTTCTCCAAGGATCCTCACCACATTCTCACTAATGGAGACTCTGAAATTGGTTCAAATTCACAACCAGATCTCATTTTATGATGAACTTTCTCTCGGTTGTGTTTACCCTTTCACCACACACATTCAGCACATCAAAACTGCATGTGCCTACAGGGACCCAGTGAATTAAACAACTGCCCATCATTTCACCCTTAATCAACATTCATTTATCCGCAGCTGACAGAATCTATGAGATCTTGGAGTCCACTCAGAACTCTAAACTTCTAGTTCTTCATTCATTCCACTTCCCCCAATTTAGTAAAGTGTCTCAGTAAAAGGAAAGACCCATGTTTCTTTGTGTTTGTTTCAGTATTTCATGATTTACCACTATCCTTTTCATACAATTGTTAACAGTATACCATAAATGCCTAAAGAAGGTGCAGGATCAAGCCAAGTATTCATTGGTTCCATATGCAGGCTCTATGTATTTAATCTGGGGCTCACAGAAAGGTACATTTTATACATCAACCTGTGGCTAGCCTCTGTGGCATCACTAGGGTTGGCATCAACTAGTGCAGTAACTCAGGGTTTCATTCTCCCCCATTGATCTCCTCCCATACCACACCACACAGAAGCCTTAGTAATGTTTTTAATAGTTGTGACAAACAACTAGCAACATTAAAATTATACCTTTAAATTACAATATCATGCACACAGCCTAAGTGTATTTATATGTTTGGTCAGATGCAATGTTTTTAAAGAAAATTTTAAAAGAATTAAAAACAATGTAAAAATTGTTTTACATTTTTATTTTTATTTTTTAAAGAATCATTTCTTTAAATGATTCAGTGTGAGGCAGTGTGAATGGGGCCTCTCTTTTGTCTTCTCACTGTGACATACCCCATTCACACTGTCTCATTAGCATTTTAAAGGGACGCAGGGGAATACCACATCCCATTTCTGCCAAAAAGCAGATGTTCAGGGAGCAATGGTGTCTCCATTCCTTAGGATGTCACCTGGTACTGTCTCAGCCCCTCGGCCCACCTTAACAGCTAGCATATCCACTGAGTGAAGGAAGCCTGTTCTGTGGATTATCAGGGGACAAAGGGGGATTACGTTTCCACTTCCTTCCTGTCAGTAAATGAAGCTGTGACAATCAAAAGCAGGTTCTCCATGCTAGGATAACATTTGCTAGCAAGTGGAAAGTTGGAGAGTGTCCTTCGGTGGAAGCTTGGCTGTTTAAATTAATAGATTTTGTTCAGATGGACAAGCTTACTAACCTTCTAAGAGGACAGAACAAGACTGGGAACAATACGATAAGATCTGGGAGCCATTGTTTGAATACTTAAACAAGATTAAAATTAAGGACAATTGTGATGAAACTGGATAGAATATTGATAGATTGAAGAATCAAATTGAAAGAAGAAATTGAAACAGAAACAAAAATAAATGAAACACTAGTAAATTAGCAAATTCTATGTTGTTATTATTATTATAAAGATTAAAAATTACCTTTAATCTGGAGGGGAGGAAGCTGAGAACGGCCGATTACATATTAGAGATTATGACTTGGCTTGAGTTCAGGAAGTTATTTTTATGTTTTAGTTTTATAGATATTGTAGTATGTATTGTACTATATTAGATATGTAGTAGACAGTGGTTTGTGTTTTACGGTTTGTGTAAGCTGTTCAGTTGTTTAGTTGGTTTCTTCTTCTTCTGTTAGTTGTTACATGCCAATGTCTTAGTTTTTGTCTATGTATATATGTATGTATGTAATTTTTAGATTTCAATAAACTTTATATATAAAAAAGCAGGTCCTCCATGCAGGTCTTTGTCAAAGCCTCGCTCATGGGTGGGAGAAGGTGTGGATGAAAACATCCTCCTCCTTGTGATTTGATCACCAGCTAAACAGGCACGGTTGTCCAATTCGAAACTGGCCCTTAAGGTGCATGGGAGGATATGAAGCCTGGAGATGTTACTAGATCTCTTAAACTAAGTAGCTGGTCTACAGTAATCGTACTTTAAATTGATTTGCTTTTGTGCAAGTTTCACAACATACTTTCTAATTAAATACATTAATTGGAGACTAATTTTGTAATTACCTATGAAAACCTTTTCCATGCAATCAATTCTGTAGTGATGCACAACTGATGTGCAACCCCTTGATGTGCCTCTTGAATTTTTGTCTCCCCTCCTCCACACCATAAAATTGTCACAGTACATGCCTGACTATAACCTGAAACTACAGATTTCTGGGGTGGGGTGGGGTGGGGATTCTTGTGTGTTTGCTATTAATTTGCTTTATTTTATATTTGACTTTAATATAAACATGCTATGAACTACAGATATGGTTCTGATCTAGGAATATTACCGAATCATATTTACTAAGATGTCATCTTCCAAACAAACTTTATTTGGACTTTAGCTTGCCCAAGCACTAAAAAGAATTTGTCTCTAGGCAAATCATTAAAGAATGGTTTTGAACAGACATATGGAACCACAGTTGCCTCTAATTACTACCATTTAAGTAGCATGGTTTGATTTAATTTTTGCAAAATAATTCTAAAAGCTGGGCTTTAGTAGATTTTTTTTTTTAAGTGAGCTTGATATTGAAAAACGTCATCAAGTAACTGAGTTAATAAAGGAATGGTTGGCATTAAAAAGTGGGCATTTGCCAGCAATTACAACATGGCCATATCCAACATCTTGTATCATTCAAAACTCAGATGTTGAATAAATGGTGCATATTGATTATCACTTTGTAGTAATGATGGTATCAATGAAATGCAGCAGCAGAACAGGGCCAAAACATTTTTGGTAAGGATTCCTGCCAACAGAACACTGACTTCTGTACTTACAAGCCACACTGTACTTACAACCCTTACTGACAAGCAGAACTTTAACCACTTGTTTTATGTAGCCAAGTCTTCTTCATGCCCCAGGTAAAGTTGCAAATACTTTAAACATCCAGCATTCTGAGGCCTATGTCTTACCTCAGCTTCTGGTTTATTTTCTAATTGCACCTGATGGGGCAGCTGAAATAGGTAGCAGCCCCAGCCTCCTGTAGGTATGGTGAATGAACATAAGAACAGGAGGATGTTACTTTTGCCTCCTAAAATAAGGTAAAGAAAAACATTTGGAGTATGTAGTGTTCCTTTTATGAGAATATGAAAATAAAAATAAAGTGGGCCCATGGGTTCCATTAGGATTTGGTTCCAGAGCCCCTTGAGAATATCAAAATCCATGGATGCTCACATCCCATTAAAAACAGTGGATGGTAAAATGGTGTCCCTCAAATAAAATGGCAAAATCAAGATTTGCTTTTTGGAATTTATCTTTTTGGAGTATCTTTGGAATATTTTCAAATCATGGATGCTGGAATCTGTGGATAAAAAAATCTGTGGATACGGAGGGCCGACTGTACTGCCAGTGTGGTGTAATAGTTTGAGTGTTGGACTATGGGCCCAAACAGACAGGCCAAAATAAAGTTGCTTTGGGTCACTTTGGAGGTATGCTGTTTAAATGACAGCATATCTTAAGAGGCCAGAAGCTGTGCCAAAGCCGTGCTCCAGTCCTTAGGACTGGAGCGTCGTTTTGGCGCAGCTTCCAGCCTCTTAGGATTCATGCATCATTTAAACAGCATACCTCCAAAGTGACCCAAAGCAGCTTTATTTGGGGCCATAAGTCTCTAGAGGAGAGAGTTCCAATCCCTACTCAGGCACAGAAACCCACTGTGTGACTTTGGGCAAACCTCTCAGCCTTAGAGGAAAACAATAGCAAACTCCCTCTGAACAAAACGTGTCAAGAAAATCCTGTGATAGGTTCACCTTAAGGTTGCCATAAGTCATAAGTCAGAACAAAAACAACAATAAGTAATTTATGCATGGGCATTTTTTGCAGTATTGTATCATACTGTCAATCAGTTAATTCATTTGCTGGTCTCCTGTTACTGACATATACAGGCATAAGTCCACCTTACACTTGTGTATCTCTTTTCTTTTTGTCATTGCGTAGGTTGGTAGTCTCTTCAACCCTGGCAATAACCAAAGTCTTCCTGTCCACAGCTGCTGCAGCCCCTCCCCTTGGCCATTCCTTGGCTGGTGAGAGAAGGAGGATTAGAAAAGAATCTGGCTATGTGCCTATAGCTGGATGCAGAATGATTACATCATCACTGAGATCTCCAGAAGATGCTGGCTGATCTCAGCAGAAGATGCAATTATTCAGCATCTGATTATGGGGCACAAAGCCAGATACCTCTCCAATTCCCATTCCAAAAGAAATGGAATGGATGGTGGGAGCAGGGTACAGTGACTAACCACTAGATGTTAAGGAAATATGTAGCATAGTTCCACATATGGAAGTGTTATGCTACACTATGCCCTATGGCATCCCAGCCAGAGTGTGCAAGAATGTCCACCACCAGCTTACATACACTATATGTAAGTTAAAGAAGTTCATGGAAGGAAAGTTTCCCACTCTTTCCTGTGGGTGACCTGAAGCATAATCAAAAACTCCCTGGGAAACTGAGAAGTCCTACTGAACAATATTGTATAGGGCAGGAGTCTTGAGGGAACAGTAAGGTCCCCTAATTGCACCTCCACATACACTAAATGACTTTTCAGGAGTGCTAGGAGGAAGAAAGCAAGAACCTTTCTTTCCATCAGTTTCTCCATGGTTCAAGCCACTGTTAATTCTCTAAGATTCAATAATACTAATCCTACAATCAGATGCTGTTTAAAATCATTATTACTGACGTATCTGGGTAATGCACTCATCTGCTTAACTTTAAGAATGATAAACACTGCATGAAAGCTTGCATCTAAAATCTCCCCCCCCCCCCCCCCCCACACACATAACCTAATGCAGAGGTTTTAAAACTGTGTTCTGGAGAAATGGCTCTCAAACTTTGATTCTCCAGATGATTTGGACCCCCAGATTCCCTGCCCATTGACCATAGTGGCTTCTGTTCTGTGACACGGAGTCCAAAACATCTGGAGAACCAAAGACTGAGAACCACTGCTTTAAGGATCTCATATAACTCTCAAAGCTTATCAAGATAATTTCTGTTATAACACACAAGCTTTCCTGAATGACCACTTGTACTCCAAAACCTAATTTCTCCTGAATCCACATGTAAATGTCAAGTACAGGGCACTGTCAAGAAAATGTCAGTCCAATAGACCTGGTCAGCTTTCCACATGAACTGACAAGAGTTCATTGGCAGAGCAGTTAAGATAGAATGAGCCCCATGATGGTAGAAAGTTGGGAAGCCACTGACCTAAGAAAAATCACTTCTGAAATTTGACCTCATCTGAGTCTATTTTTGACATGAAAAAAAATGCATCCACAAGACACCTTTACAATTGTGTTACTATATTCAGCCAAAGAAATAGGAAGTTCCTAACTTAATAAGGAAGCTAGTTCCATCTCAGATTTCTGAAGCGACTGGCTTCAGAAATGCTGACTCACAGATATGAGATAATAAAATGTACTATGGAAAATCAATTACATTTCTCTTCCTCATGGTTCTGTACTGCTTTATTTTGTTTGTTTGTTTGTTTACTGCCCTTCGAGTTTGGTTCATTGCCTAATTTTTACCCTGAATATCCAGAATGGCAGTGAGTATATCGAACGGATACATTGCAAAGAGTGGGCATTGATCAACTCAAAACACAGTAATTAATGATTCAGTGCTGTCGTATAACCAGAGGGCATATGCTGCTGACTATGGATTTGTAGATTATATCAGTTCACTGTTACTTCCTAAACCCTCCAAACAAATTCAGTTCATTATTTTGTAGTCACGCAACCATCACCTTACATTCTGGACCTATCCAGCAAAAAATTCTCTTCTTCTTCTCCTTCTCAGCCTCTCTCCCGTATTTCAGAAGTGATCATTATGTTATTTATATAGTTTGTATGGCTGTGTCTTGCATTGTGCAGATTATTCATGGATGTACTGTATTCTCATTCTCATGACACAGGACCATATTGTATTAGACAGATTTATTTCATTCTCAGGACCAGTGAAACAGCATTGCAAAAAGTTGAACCAGGGGCTTTCTAATCTGTGTTTGCTTCTGGCATAAAGGCAATAAGAAAAGGACAAAACTGCCCGTTCCGCCTTCTCCCTCGCCCCCGTGCCTGGCGAAACCACGCCGCGTGCCACCCGTGGCACGCATGCCACGGGTTCACCATCACGGCTCTAGTCAATCCATATCTTCTTAATGGCTATCTTAAGTGTTCCCAGTCATACCTGCATAAAACCAGATGCATGGCATTTCTGCCTTGTCTTGATCTTCCTGCCTCTGTTCTTGTTCATCCATCCTGTATCTTCTCATTTCCTTCCTACCTTCTTTCACATCTATCCTCCATCTGTTTTCAGGTTCCTTTTCCAGTCTCCTTTCAGCTCTTCAGCTTGGACCTTGGCACATGAGTAGCCCCCACTCTGCACAACCTCCTGTAGTTCTTCTTCCTAATATCGTTGGGCGTCTCCTACTCAAATTGGCACTACTGTCAAATTCCTGCCCCAAATATAACAGGACTTGTATGGTCTGGACTTCTTGTATTGACTGCCTATAGCTCCAGTCTGATGTTTACATGAAAGATATGCAATATATTTTATTGTAATAAATCTGAAATTATCATTAATATACAATATTTTTATCTACTCTGAATACATCTAATTGATCTTTTCATACCTTTGTTCCATGATTGAAGAGTTCTTTGTTTTAAATCAACTCCCACATCAATGTGCATAAGCACTGGACTATGACTCTGGAAACCAGAGTTTAATCCCCACTTGGCCATGGAAAACCACTGAATGATGATAATACTGTAATAATAAATAAAACTTTTATTTATATCCTGCTTCTTTGAACAAGCAATTGTTCTTTGAACAAACAGTACCTTAAATATAACCCATATATCCCTCCCCCTTTAAAATAACAATTAAACAAGTAATAATTAAAAGAATCTGTAAATAGATCACAGTTAAAATCTCACAAATTTAAATTAACAAAGCAATGTCAATCCAATCTGGGCAAAAGCTCAATGAGGTATAAAGTAGACAAGTTCCATTTTTATGACCAGGGTTGCACACTCTCAGCCTCAGAAAACCCTGTGATAGGTTCACTTTAGGGTCACCATAAATCAGAAAAATATTGAAGGCACATAACATCAAGTCATCCACTAATCTGCCTTAATACACCGTTTTTTAGTTTAATTAACACAAAAATAACTAGATTATATCCCAGATCCAGCTAAAATTCATATTCACATTATTACCCCAAACACATTATGTATTCACACCAGTCAGACTATTATGTTAACAATGACACCATGTGTTTCTGGGATGAAATAAAAACCAGTTCAAACTCTTGTTCTTATTTCAAGAAATGAAGATACAGGTACCTCTCTCATATTCTTTTCCCCAGATGCACTGGAAGCAGATCCATCAAAACATTTCCTTCACAAAATCTGCATCTCTTTGATATCTAATTCAACAGTGTTGCAAGTTTCTTGATTTATCTTCACAAAATGTGTCATCAAGACTGAGTTTTACAAGTGGGGATACATAAAAATTAGAATTTAAAAAAATTAGTGGGTTAACGAGGGACCACACTATTTCCTTTTCCCCCTCCACATCTTCACCCACCCACTCTTTCCAATTTCCCCCATTCTTCCCTCTTCCTGCTCACATCACTCTGGGTTCTCCAGGATTTGCTGCCTGCTATCTTTCCTCTACCTTTGTCCATCTTTTCTTTTCTTGATGCTGCTTCCTGCATTGGTTTCTCCAGTTCACCTTTCTTTTGTATTGCACTCAAAGTAGGAAGAGGCAAGGGATCCTAGTTAAGTGTCCTTTAACATCTGGATAATTTCTCTGATTAAGATAAAGATAAGAGAAGCAGCAAGGGATGAGCCATGTTGCTTATAATCATTTCAGGACAAGGTGGAGCTGTTCTGCTGGGGGTTACTATTTCTCTGAGACCAAACAAACCACATCTAATCATAGTTTTGCACTTAGTTGCAGCAACTGAAGTAAGTTGAGGACAAAGGTGGGAGGAGAGAGAAACTGGAACATTTTTAAATCAGCTGAAAAAGTGGGAGGACAGAAGATTAATCAGGACCATTTTTGCTTAATTGTGGTAGTTGAAAGGTATAGAAAGAGGTTCTGGTCTGTTTCATGGCTCACTTTAGGAATGAGCTAGTTCTTAATAGTTTTTTCCCAAGCCTAACCCCTCCGCACTTTATTCATTCAAGTTATGTCCAACCTTTCTCCCAAAATTGAGAATACAAAGCATAAAAAACAAATACAAATTGCAATTAAAAATATGTAAACATTTTTTTGGCTCTGAACTCAGTTTCCAGCGACTGAAGCAAGGGGGAAAGTGGACAGAGGAGAGAGAAAACTGGGATATTTTAAAAGCAGCTGAAAAAGTAGGATGACAGAAGATTAACTGGGCCAGTCATAGCCAAAGTTGGAGAGAATCTCACATTCAAATACTTTTAATCTCAAATTCTTTCTGTCTTAGTTGTGAAGAAGTTTCAAGTTTGAAGATGATGGCAAATGCTTATCAAAAACTAAGTGAATGGAGCCTACCCCAAGGCAGTCTGCAAAATAAAACCATGGTATTACAGATACACAGCATCAGCTAACATTTTCTAAAGTACCAAATCCAGACTGTCAGAAATGTCTCTTTGGCACTTGTTTGTTTCAGCAGCCAGCAGTGATCAATTTATATGTATCTCCCTAAGGAGGAGTTTAATAGCTATATTTTGTTCCAAAATTCTATTATCATGAGCAAAAATGTTCTGCAACCATTTTTTTTCCAGTGCATATTTCAATGTCTCCTTTTGTTTATTCTTTTGTGGATAGGTATGGGTTTTGCTCAGGCTAATAATTATTTTTAAATGGATAATCACATTACTATCATAGTGTATAAAAATGTGTCACACACAATCATCTTCTCTCCCCAGGATTTGTCTATTCATGTCATTGCCATGAGGTAGCTGTTCTACTTGATTTCTTAATATTTTATTTAATAAACAAATCACACATGCCAATCAAATGCCACTGATTTACATCATGTAGAAACAGATCCAAAGAAGTACGGATGAAATAAGAGCAAGCAGATGTTTGCAATCTAACCACTGTGCTAATGGAGGCAGTACAGCAGTATTTCAAAAGCACTGAATTGCCCAGCTGAGTTTTAAGTGCAGTGGTATAACTCTGCAAATAACAGGACATTTCAAACTGCTCCATTGCATTCTGAAATATCAGGTTAAGAATGTATAATCAGCTGCTGATATGTAAATATCCTCCTGCTAAACCAGGTCAGTAAATTAAAGGTTCTGCACTATGTAACAAGTGGTAATATTTTGGGTCTCTTCAAAGAGAACAAACATACCACCTTTAAACAACAACAGAAAAGCCTCTCTAGGTATATACTAACAACCTGGGCAACCCACATTGTAAATAGTGCCACAGTGTTTGGGAAATCGGTTGGCCATATTTAGCCTTGTTCAGGCATCTTGAGGGAAAAGGATAAGGATGAAAATGTTGACCCCAACCTCTTGTCCCCATTGCCTGTCATGACATGGAGTATTAACTGAAACCTCAGATAATAGGGAACCCTGTTATTTTCATTGAGATGAATGACTTCCAACCCAAGTATACCACAGAACCATATTGGAGGTCCTAGAAATGAACACTTCTGTAGGCACCTCTAAGTTCTCCAGCACAATTCCATAGTATGCCTGGGCTGAAAGTTGACCACCAAAACACACTAGAGGATCTCGAAATGCCTAGAGAGATTTTTTTCCAGACATGGATAAGTGAAATTGCAAATGCCAACTCCATAGATACTGGGATCATACTGTATGCCACTAACAGGTTTCTGACCTTGGCTAAATATATTTCTCTTTGCTTTCCTATGCTTGGAAAAGGCAATACATTGTAAATGCAATCCAGCCAGAGACAATTTTAAAATCTGTTGTCTGCAACGGCAGAATTAATTCCTAAATCCATGGTTATTTTTGTTTGGATGACACATATACATGGAAACAGTCTACATAGGCTACAGAAAATGAAATGCTAGTTTTCACCATACCCTGGACTCAGTGGTAGAAGGAAACAATTCAAATATGAATAATTAATACAAATGTTTTGCTTGTACTCATTGGTGCTCTGGTTTGAGCATTGGGCATTGACTTTGGAGACCAGGATTGATTTTCTTCTCAGCCACGAAACACACTGGGTGACTTTGGCCAAGTCACAGTCTCTCAAGCTTGGAAAAAGGCAAAGGCAACCTCCCAAGCACACCCCCACCCTTTTTATAGGTTCATCTTTATAGAGGCTCCAAAAGGTAGAAATGACTCGAAGGCACACTACAACAACAACAACAACAACAACAACAACAACTGTACTACTGCATGAATAAAAATGCATGGTATTCAATGTTAGCAGTATTTAAGGCAACTGAGGCTCTTCACCAAATGTCCATCATTATTTCGGAGTAATAGTTGCATATAATTATTTAGACAACTTTAAAGATGGTCATGTAAGTCAGACAATCACCTCAGATGGCCTGATGGAACATGACACGAGGATCCTATTTTTATGAGAATACTATTTTGCTGGGTTCCAGGTAGTTTTCAGCAATATAATTGTAATTTATTTCCTTAGATAATAACTGAATTGAAAGAACTGGATCTCTTTGTGATAAGAAAGCAATTTCCAAAACTAGGTTATATTTTTACTCTGCATATTATGTTGGAAGTAAAAGATTGCCTTTCTATCAGAGCTATTCAAAAATATCAAAGAAAATTTAATGTTTTGATGCTTAGGTAAACTACTGCTTAGGTAAATCTTGTTTTAAAACATTTATTACCGAGAGTATAAGATTTATATTGCTGAAGAAATGGCAATCCCATAGTACACTCATTAGGTTGTGCTGGTTGCTTTCCTTAAAATGAGTAATTCTTAATCTCATGACCTTAATTCCTTTTGAAATAGAGCAGACATTATATTATTTTTTCTCAAACTATTCCTTTAGGCAAAAAGGCTAGGGAAATACTGATTATTGCAAAGCATGGAACAATCATATTTTCCTAAAGCACTATATAAAAGGTGACCAAATATAGCATTCCACATTAGTTCATAGTGAAATCAGGATATCTCTTCCAAATACCACTGTAATAAAAAAGCTACAAATTTTGCTTAAATGTGCACATAAATTCTTTATTTAACTTAAGTTATGAAGAAGTTACAGGGGATTGGGGGTTGGACTGGATGGCCTTTGTGGTCTCTTCCTCCAGCTCTATGATTCTACGATTGCCAAGTCATAAAGTCATATGTCTGGTTATGAATAGGTGTTTTCTTGTAACTTGTCTTTAAAAGACAGGATTTTGGCAACCAATGAAAGGTCTCTTTTACACAGGAGAGAAAGCTACAAAACAGAAAGTGATAAGTAATCTAGGTTTCCTTTCTTCCCATCATCTTGGGAGGACAAAAAGAAGTCGCACAGTCCCTACAACAGGAGTGAGTAAATTATGCCCCTCCTTGTTGATGGACAGCAACGTCTAACAGTCTGAGTCAACAGTTAAGGATGCTGAGAGCTGCAGTCCAACAACAGCTGGAGCCCAAACTATTCCAATCCTATTCTACAGGAAGACTTTTAGGCTTCAAATGTGGAAGTGGCTCACTTTTTATATGCTATAGCAGATATCTAATTGTGACATTTGTAGTCATTCTCAAAAGATCCCAAAGCTTCTCCCTTGCCTAACTAGTTGAAAAAATGATCAGGCTTATTATACTTCTAAAACTCCACTGAAAAAGCCACTGAAATAATTCCTAGCCCACTTAAGACACCTAGTGGCTAAACAATTGTTAGAGATTATGCCAGAACAATCTCTTACTCCACAAAATCCACTTTACCGTGGTTCTATATGGCAATGGCAAAACATTATTAGAATCATAGAATCATAGATTTGGAAGAGACCACAAGGGCCATCCAGTCCAACCCCCTGCCATACAGGAACTCTCAATCAAAGCACCCCCAACAGATGGCCATCCAGTCACTGATATTATTGTTAATGTTTTTATATATCCCTTATAAATAAATATATTCAGGGCAGTCCACATCCAAATACAAAATACAATAAATGTTATGCTTTATAGCAAAATCAACAGCTGTTAAAGCAACCAATTTTAACAAAAACTGTTAAATAGCAGTTAAAAACTACAGCAAGTATATATCAAAGACTAAAGCTGTGTTAGTCTGGAGCAGTAGAGAAAAGGGGAAAAGGCTAAATAAAATTGTTTTCACTGCTAGAGAGAAGGCCAGAGCAAGGGGAATGGCCCTCTGTTTTAAATCCTCAATCCAAAAGGCCCTCTGCTGGTTACCAATCTGCTTTATGATTTCATGGTGGAAGCTGAAAGAGAAACTCTGCAGTGAAACATACGTCCCAGAATGCAATTACATGAGAAGATGAGATTTCTGTATACTCTGATCCCAATTAGAGTAGGCTTTAGAAAGTGACGTTTAGTATCTTTAACTTGATGTAGAAGCAAATGACTGAATGAATCCGTGTCTCCTTTTGTCAAGAAAATGAATAATTGGGAATAAAATATGAAATTGGTATCTGCCATTACCTAAATATCCTGTCAATACAGGAAAACTCCCAAGCTGCAAACCATGTTTCTTCTGTGGGCATGCAATTGCCTATTCTTGGATAATTATCTCAGTGAAGATTGACAGAATCCCCAATCCTGTACTTCTGTTTTGTTTGCATATGCTTTCAACTTATTCATGCCATCCAGTCTTAAACTACTGTTAGATAATGTAGGCACTATTCCCTAAAAGTTAAACACAACTAAATATACTGAATATATCTTTTAAATTACCCCAGAATCCATCTATACTTGCTCAGTGTTCCACTCTTCTGCTATGTTCCTGCAGTACTTTTTATGTTTGCCAGGCCTACCTTTGTTGTATCATATATGGATTCCTATTTCTTTTAGGCAGGAATGCCTTTCTTATTTCATGACAGGTTAGGTCAGCCCATAAATTAATGAAACAGAAGGGGCAACTTCTGAGTGGCTACAGTTCCTCAGTATCTTGAAAATTCCAGCTCCACAGGAAGCAAGTTTCTCAGTAAAGAAAAAAAATGTTGAAAATTGTTTTGAGCAGGGAAACCTAACCTATGTAAGCATGACTTCATGTAGAGTACCCTACCCTGAATAGTCAGTTACAGTATCACCACCATGGCTGCTTGGGACCATCAGGGTCTGTTTCTGTAGTGCTAGCACACTTATGACGGACTCCTGTTTTTGCATTATGTCAATATAATGGTCTGTTATACTAGTGTAGTGCACTTATACCTGGGTTTTACATCAGCCACAAAAGGTTCATCTGTGATTATTATTATGAAAGGAAGGCTGCCAGCTTCAATGTGCTTATGGGGGGGGGGGGGATGAAATATCCACATAACCCACAACAGACCAATACTGGCAGCACTGTCAATGCATTCACCTGGCAACAGCCATCCTATTAAGTATTGGTGCACTGTACTGATGGTTTTGTTTTGTTAATGTGTTCTTGTGTGATCAGTTTTCATATTTGCAAAAGGAACTATGCAGTCTTGAAAGTGAAAATGCTTCTGTGCTGAGTTGGACATTCTGGGTGGGAAGAGGTCAGTGGTTTGTGCACCTGCCAATGCTCCTCCACCCATCCCACACCAGTGCACAGTCTGCACACCCTGTGGATTCTCTGGACTTTCCCCCCTGATCCAGGGCAAAACAAGAGTCCTTTTATTCCAGAAAATCACCCTGGAGCATGGATGATCCACCCATCTTGGCCCAATGCATCAAAACAGGTCAGTGGAGGAACCAGGTGGGAATGCTTTCTTTCCTCCATGTTGACATTTTTTTCCTCCATGCAGACAAGAAGATGGGCATTGGTGAATGGAAAGAACAGCTTTCTTCTCCCATTGACCTCAAAGAATTTCCCATCCTTCCTTCTCAGCTACTCCCCATCAACTGTGTTTTTACTCCTGCCACTGGTGCACCACCACTGCAGTCTACAACAGTGGAGCTATGTGGTCTAAGTAGCAAACCAAAACATAACCACAGTGTAACTCTCGTTGGATCTATACACAGGCTGGCTTTAAGTCATTTTAGTAAGAAATTATCGCTCCATATTTCATTTTCTTACTTTGAAACACAATAAAAATTATGCTGAAAACTAAGAAAAGAGATGACCTGCATTTTGGAGACTTCTAGCACTCAGGTACCAGATTCCATTTTGATTAGAAACTGCATTGCAGTAAAGGACAATATACAAACACAATATTTTAAGAACTGGAAATGGCTGACTGAAGCATTAAATTATGTGGGTAGAATTCAGAGACACAGATGTGGAATATCAGTATGCAGTATCTTGTAGCACCTTTGAGGCTGACTGTGTGAAAGAAGTTGTAGCATGAACTTTTGTAGACTTGGTCTGAGGCATCTGAGGAAGTTCACGCTACAACTTCTTTTGCACAGTTAGTCTCAAATGTGCTGCAAGATCCCTTTGCATGTATTAAATTATGTGGCTATCAATCAGTCTGGCTTATCAGTAGTTGCAATATATATTTCCCATTGAAAATAAGTTTTGATTATTTTACACAAAACCTATTACATTTGGAGCACGCTGGCATAAACAGTAGCTAATAACTATTTCATTTCTTTTACAGGATAATTAACAGGTGAAGCACACCTACTTAGAAAGTTGATAGAATTCAATGAGACTTATTCCCAGATAAATGTGTACAGGGCAGCAGCCTATGTCATGCAGCTGCTTTGTACCTCTAGAGATATAACATTCATTTCTTCATTCTGAATTGTGGAAGTTTAAACTCTCTCTTCTGTCACTCTTTCTCTTGTGTCTGTGCACATAGAGTAATTAGAAATTTTGTTTTAATTATTCTAGTTCACATTCAGAACTTTGCTTCATTTTGTTTTTTCCTCCAGCAATTTCATCTCCATTATATAAGTAATATCATTGCTGATGTCTTGCTTTTTCAGCAACATAAGCAGAGACTTTTTCCACTGCTTTCAGGGAACCAATGACCAGGATATAATTTCTTCAAAACTTAAAACTGAAGTTTAGGAAGGAGGGAAAGCCCTAATTGAACTTCTAAAATTCATTTGCACGTGTTTTGAAAAAATTTCTGTATAGCAATTGGCACTCCAAAAAAAGAAAAAGAAGAAAAAGAAGAAGAAGCTTCAGTATCACTCCCTCCACAATCCTCAAGCAATCTTCCACATCTACCCATTTTTAAAATATTAATAGTTGCAGCAAATCTTTTCTTTCATGTAAATATTAAGCACTCCTTTTCAGTGCTCACACCATACAAAGATTTGTTCATCAAGACAGGTATTTTTTTAAAAGGTAAGCGTTATAAGACAAGCTGTCTTGCAATTCTAAATTTAACAATGCAATCTGTTTGAACAGTGTTTCTCCTGTTCTTAACTTTCAAACACCTTCCCGCCCCCTTTCAAGGTGTATCTCTGATGTATCTGAGATAAGAGAGTTTGTTGTCACTTTTGAAAAGAAAAATGCAATGTAATTGGAAGCACATGGAGTGTCAGAAAAGCTCCAACAACCCAGAGCAGCACAGCTGGTGCTTACGCACAACCCCACCATACATTGTAAGGAGTTATTTATAACACACACAAGCCATTTTAGGAATGAGAAATCACAGCTGTAAGAAAAGAAGCAGGCAGTGTGGTATCTTTACTTCTGTACTTTGCAAACAAAAATACCTCACTAAGTATGAGTATCTTACCTCCTCCTCCATTATTTCTTGTTCTGTGAATGGAGTCACTTTTTCTGAAGTTCTGGTGTGAAAACCAAGTGGATAGCTCCTCCAAGCTAAGCTAGGGCTTTGTGTATCTTTGCCTGGTCTGTGTTGTTTCTGTTAATACCAGCTGAACGGTTTTGTAGTCCCTTTGATTCAGGAAGCCCTGCTCTGTCCAGCCTACCAGACACTCCCACACTGTAGGGTGTGGGCTGCTCACATCTCTCTCCAGGCAGCTTAGACACCAGCCAGGCTGACTGAAGTCTAACAGGTTTCCTTATATACATAACTGTAAATTGCATTCCTGGAAGGGAGAATAGAGAGGAGAAGAAGTAACTTAAAACGATTTGCAGTTAACTCTAGAAATGCCGAATGATTTCACTAAGTGCAGTTTGCCTGTTAATCACGGCAGAAGTATACTTACATCCTGCCCTTTCTTCAAAGATTTCAAGCAATGCTTTCATTTCTTGGCTTTAGAGGATGCAATCAGGTTGCAAAGTTTAATGTATGTATTAGCACTTTCCATTAATCATACAGGTATTAAACATTAAGATCTTAATGTCACTACAAAATTCATCAATGGAATAGGATAACTACTTCTTGATTATCATTGTCTCTTCAGAATCAGTATGGCGAAGTGGGAGAAATAAAACACCTACGACTTTATTTTTATTCCATAACCACTTTTTATGGTGGTTTGCAGAATTTAACAACTCTGAGAGTTCTAGGCATGTAGAATGTTTTAATTTCAATTTCTCCCACACTCAGATTTTTAAAACCACTTATTGCCATCTCATATATGAAGAAATTTGTGAATTTTGGTACCGTCCTTATTCTGAAAGGAAATTCTCAATCATCTGCACTAGAAAAATTCCAAACATATTGCTATTTCCATTGCTTCAGAAAGGTAATGTGGGTGCTGTGGACAGGTGTCCTTTTGCTCAGCTTTGATGGGTGTACTAACTATGCTTTTATCTAGGGAGGGCAGATCTGGTTCACATCTTTATTGCCTGTTTATGAGACTACTATAAGACACTCTGCATGGGGGTGTTTGATACTTACCCCTAGTGAAAAAATGTGGCAACTAGACTATTGTCATGTGTACATTATCCATATATACTGATCTCATATTAACAGCATTGATTTCCAATCTATTTCCGTGCTCAAATTATTTGTATTAATTAATTATTAATTTAATTATTAATTGGTTTTAACATTGCTCTTCTGTGCCTTCAAGCAATTTCTGACTTGAAATTGAAAGAAATTTCTTTCTTTCTTGGCAAGAGATATTCAGAGGAGTTTTGTCTTTGTCTTCATCTGAGGCTGAGGGAGTGTGACTTGCCTAAGGTCACACTGTGGATTTCCATGGCTGAATGTGAATTTGATCCCTGGTCTCCCAGTGTCCTAGTCCAACACTCAAACAACTATACCATGCTGGCCCTCTTCTGGCTTTGGCCTACCAAGCCCTAGGCCCCATACAGACAGGCCAAAATAAAGCTGCTTGGGGTCACTTTGGAGGTATGCTGTTTAAATGATGCATGCATCCTAAGAGACCAGAAGCCGCACCAAAGCCACGATCCAGTCCTAAGGATTGGAGCGCAACTTTGGCGCAGCTTCTGGAATCTTAGGATGCATGCATCATGTAAACAGTATACAGTGGTACCCCGGGATACGAATTACCCAGCTTACGAATTTTTCGGGATACGAAAAATCCCATAGGGATTTATTGTTTCGGCTTACGAAGGTTTTTTCGGGTTACGAAAAAACCTCGGCGCTATTTTCCGCC
>NC_056524.1:90647041-90733198 GCF_019175285.1 Sceloporus undulatus | reverse complement strand
ACTGTTTACATGATGCATGCATCCTAAGATTCCAGAAGCTGCGCCAAAGTTGCGCTCCAATCCTTAGGACTGGATGTGCTTTGGTGCGGCTTCTGGTCTCTTAGGATGCATGCATCATTTAAACAGCAACCTCCAAAGTGACCCCAAGCAGCTTTATTTTGGCCTGTCTGTATGGGGCCTAGGGCTTGTAGGCCAAAGCCAGAAGAGGGCCAGCATGGTATAGTTGTTTGAGTGTTGGACTAGGACACTGGGAGACCAGGGATCAAATTCACATTCAGCCATGGAAATCCACAGTGTGACCTTAGGCAAGTCACACTCCCTCAGCCTCAAATGAAGACAAAGACAAAACTCCTCTGAATATCTCTTGCCAAGAAAGAAAGAAATTTCTTTCAATTTCAAGTCAGAAATTGCTTGAAGGCACAGAAGAGCAATGTTAAAACCAATTAATAATTAAATTAATAATTAATAATAAAAATAATTTGAGCACGGAAATAGATTGGAAATCAATGCTGTTAATATGAGATCAGTATAATGGATAATGTAACACATGACAATAGTCTAGTTGCCACATTTTTTCACTAGGTAAGTATCAAACACCCCCATGCAGAGTGCTTATAGTAGTCTCATAAACAGGCAATAAAGATGTGAACCAGATCTGCCCTCCCTAGATAAAAGCACAGTTAGTACACCCATCAAAGCTGAGCAAAGGACACCTGTCCACAGCACCCACATACCTTTCTGAAGCAATGGAAATACAATATGTTTGGAATTTTTCTAGTGCAGATGATTGAGAATTTCCTTTCAGAATAAGGACGGTACCAAAATTCACAAATTTCTTCATATATGAGATGGCAATAAGTGGTTTAAAAATCTGAGTGTGGGAGAAATTGAAATTAAAACATTCTCATGCCTAGAACTCTCAGAGTTGTTAAATTCTGCAAACCACCATAAAAGTGGTTATGGATAAAAAAAGTCGTAGGTGTTTTATTTCTCCCACTTCGCCATACTGTTCCGAAGAGACAATGATAATCAAGAAGTAGTTATCCTATTCCATTGATGAATTTTGTGAGTGACATTAAGATCTTGTTTAATACCTGTATGATTAATGGAAGTGCTAATACATACTTAAACTTTGCACCATTTGCTCCTCTAAGCCAAGAAATGAAAGCATTGCTTGAAATCTCTGAAGAAAGGGCAGGATGTAGGTATACTTCTGCCGTGATTAACAGGCAAACTGCACTTAGTGAAATCATTCGGCATTTCTAGAGTTAACTGCAAATCGTTTTAAGTTACTTCTTCCCCTCTATTCTCCCTTCCAGGAATGCAATTTACAGTTATGTATATAAGGAAACCTGTTAGACTTCAGTCAGCCTGGCTGGTGTCTAAGCTGCCTGGAGAGAGATGTGAGCAGCCCACACCCTACAGTGTGGGAGTGTCTGGTAGGCTGGACAGAGCAGGGCTTCCTGAATCAAAGGGACTACAAAAACCGTTCACTGGTATAAAACAAACAACACAGACCAGGCAAGATACACAAAGCCCTAGCTTAGCTTGGAGGACTATCCACTTGGTTTTCACACCAGAACTTCAGAAAAAGTGACTCCATTCACAGAACAAGAATAATGGAGGAGGAGGTAAGATACTCATACTTAGTGAGGTATTTTTGTTTGCAAAGTACAGAAGTAAAGATACCACACTGCCTGCTTCTTTCTTACAGCTGTGATTTCTCATTCCTAAAATGGCTTGTGTGTGTTATAAATAACTCCTTACAATGTATGGTGGGTTGTGCGTAAGCACCAGCTGTGCGCTCTGGGTTGTTGGAGCTTTTCTGACACTCCATGTGCTTCCAATTACATTGCATTTTTCTTTTCAAAAGTGACAACAAACTCTCTTATCTCAGATACATCAGAGATACACCTTGAAAGGGGCGGGAAGTGTTTGAAAGTTAAGAACAGGAGAAACACTGTCAAACAGATTGCATTGTTAAATTAGAATTGCAAGACAGCTTGTCTTATAACGCTTACCTTTTAAAAAAATACCTGTCTTGATGAACAAATCTTTGTATGGTGTGAGCACTGAAAAGGAGTGCTTAATATTTACATGAAAGAAAAGATTTGCTGCAACTATTATATTAAAAAATGGGTAGATGTGGAAGATTGCTTGAGGATTGTGGAGGGAGTGAATCTGAAGCTTTCTTCTTTTTCTTTTTTTTTTTTTGGAGTGCCAATTGCTATACAGAAAATTTTTCAAAACACGTGCAGAGGAATTTTAGAAGTTCAATTAGGGCTTTCCCTCCTCCTAAACTTCAGTTTTAAGTTTGAAGAAATTATATCCTGGTCATTGGTTCCCTGAAAGCAGTGGAAAAAGTCTCTGCTTATGTTGCTGAAAAAGCAAGACATCAGCAGATATTACTTATATAATGGAGATGAAATGCTGGAGGAAAAAACAAAATGAAGCAAAGTTCGAATGTGAACTAGAATAATTAAAACAAAATTTCTAATTACTCTCATGTGCACAGCACAAGAGAAAGAGTGACAAAAAGAGAGTTTAAACTTCCACAATTCAGAATGAAGAAATGAATGTTAATCTCTCGAGGTACAAAGCAGCTGCATGACATAGGGGCTGCCCTGTACACATTTATCTGGGAATAAGTCTCATTGAATTCTGTCAACTTTAAGTAGGTGTGCTTCACTGTTAATTATCCTGTAAAAGAAATGAAATAGTTATTAGCTACTATGCCAGCGTGCTCCAAATGTAATAGGTTTTGTGTAAAATAATCAAAACTTATTTTCAATGGGAAAATATATTGCAACTACTGATAAGACAGACTGATTGATAGCCACATAATTAATACATGCAAAGGGATCTTGAGCACATTTGAGACTAACTGTGCAAAAGAAGTTGTAGCGTGAACTTCCTCAGATGCCTCAGACCAAGTCTAACAAAAGTTCATGCTACAAACTTCTTTCACACAGTCAGCCTCAAAGGTGCTACAAGATACTGCATACTGATATTCCACACTGTGTCTCGAATTCACCCACAATAATTTAATGCTTCAGTCAGTCAGCTTTCCAGTTCTTAAAATATTGTGTTTGTATATTGTCCCTTACTGCAATGCAGTTTCTAATCAAAATGGAATCTGGTACCTGAGTGCTAGAAGTCTCCAAATGCAGGCATCTCTTTCTTAGTTTTCAGACTTAATTTTTATTGTGTTTCAAGGTAAGAAAATGAAATATGGAGTGATAATTTCTTACTAAAATGACTTAAAGCCAGCCTGTGTAAGATCCAACGAGAGTTACACTGTGGTTATGTTTTGGTTTGCTATAGACCACATAGCTCCACTGTTGTAGACTGCATGGTGGTGCACCAGTGGCAGGAGTAAAACACAGTTGATGGGGAGTAGCGAGAAGGAAGGAGGAAAATTCTTTGAGGTCAATGGGAGAAGAAAGCTGTTCTTTCCATTCACCAATGCCCATCTTCTTGTCTGCATGGAGGAAAAAAATGTCAACATGGAGGAAAGAAAGCATCCCACCTGGGTGTCCTCCACTGACCTGTGTGATGCATTGGGCCAAGATGGGTGGGATCAACCATGCTCCAGGGTGATTTTCTGGAATAAAAGGAATCTTGTTTTGCCCTGGATCAGGGGAAAGTCCAGAGAATCCCAGGTGGTGCGACTGTGCACTGGTGTGGGATGGGTGGAGGAGCATGGCAGGTGCACAAACCACTGACCTCTTCCCATCCAGAAGTCCAACTCAGCACAGAAGCATTTTCACTTTCAAGACTGCATAGTTCCTTTGCAAATATGAAAACTGATCACACAAGAACACTTAACAAACCAAACCATCAGTACGAGGCACCAATACTTAATAGGATGGTGTTTCCAGGTGAATCATTGACAGGCTGCAGTATGGTCTTTTGTGGGTTATGTGGATATTTCATCCCCCCCCCCATAAGCACATTGAAGTGGCAGCCTTCCCTTCAATAATAATCACAGATGAACCTTTTTGGCTGATGTAAAACCAGGTATAAGTGCACTACACTAGTAAACAGACCATTATATGACATAATGCAAAAACAGGAGTCCGTCATAGTGAGCTAGCACTACAGAAACAGACCCTGATGGTCCCAAGCAGCCATGGGGGTGATACGGTAACTGACTATTCAGGGTAGGGTACTCTACATGAAGTCATGCTTACATAGGTTGTTTTCCCGCCAAAACAATTTTCAACATTTTTTTTTTCTTTACGAGAACTGCTTCCTGTGAGCTGGAAATTTCAAGAACTGAGGAACTTAGCCACTCAGAAGTTGCCCCTTCTGTTTCATTAATTTAGGGCTGACCTAACCTGTCATGAAATAAGAAAGGCATCCTGCCTAAAAGAATAGGAATCCATATATGATACAACAAGATAGGCTGCAAAACATAAAAAGTACTGCAGGAACATAGTAGAAGAGTGGAACACTGAGCAAGTATAGATGGATTCTGGGGTAATTTAAAAGACATATTCAGATATATTAGTTTGTGTTTAACTTTTAGGGATAGTGCCTACATTATCTAACAGTAGTTTTAAGACGGGATGGCATGAAAATTGTAAAGCATATGCAAACAAAACAGAAGTACAGGATTGGGGATTCTGTCAGTCTTCACTGAGATATTATCCAAAATAGGCAATTGCATGCCCACAGAAGAACATGGTTTGCAGCTTGGGAGTTTTCCGGTATTGACAGGATATTTAGGTAATGACAGATACCAATTTCATATTTTATTCCCAATTATTCATTTCTTGACAAAAGGAGACACGGATTCATTCAGTCATTTGCTTCTACATCAAGTTAAAGATTACTAAACGTCACTTTCTAAAGCCTACTCATTGGGATCAAGAGTACACAGAAATCTCATCTTCTCATGTAATTGGCATTCTGGGACTTATGTTTCACTGCAGAGTTTTCTCTTTCAGCTTCCACCATGAAATCATAAAGCAGTTGGGTAACCAGCAGAGGGCCTTTGGATTGAGGATTTAAAACAGAGGGCCATTCCCCTTGCTCTGGCCTTCTCTCTAGCAGTGAAAACAATTTTATTTAGCTGTTTCCCTTTTCTCTACTGCGCCAGACAACACAGCTTTAGTCTTTGATTATACTTGCTGTAGTTTTAACTGCTATTAACATTTTTTTGTAAAATTGGTTGCTTAACAGCTGTTGATTTTGGCTATAAAGCATAACTTTTATGTATTTTTTGTATTGGAGTGGACTGCCCTGCCTGAATATATTTATTTATAAGGGATAAAAAACATTAACAATAATACAGTGACTGATGGCCATCTGTGGGGGTGCTTTGATTGAGAGTTCCTGTATGGCAGGGGGTTGGACTGGATGGCCCTTGGGGTCTCTTCCAAATCTATGATTCTATGATTTTAATAATGTTTTGCCATTGCCATATAGAACCACGGTAAGGCATTTGTGGAGTAGAGATTGTTCTGGCCAATCTCTAACAATTGTTTAGCCAATAGGTGTCCTAATGTGCTAGGAATTATTTCAGTGGCTTTTTCAGTGGAGTTTTAAAGAAGTATAATAAGCCTGATCATTTTTTCAACTAGTTAGGACAGGGGAGAAGCTTTGGGATCTTTTGAGACTGATACAAATGTCACAATTAGATATCTGCTATCGCATAAACAAGTGAGCCACTTCAACATGAAGCCAAAAGTCTTCCTGTAGAATAGGATTGGAATAGTTTGGCTCCAGCTGTTGTTGGACTGCAGCTCTCAGCATCCTAACTGTTGACTCAGACTGTTAGACGTTGCTGTCCATCAACAAGGAGGGCATAATTTACTCACTCCGTGGTAGGGACTGTGCGACTTCTTTGTTCCTCCCAAGAGGATGGGAAGAAAGAAACCTAGATTACTTATCACTTTCTGTTTTGTAGCTTTCTCTCCTGTGTAAAAGAGACCTTTATTGGTTGACAAAACCTGTCTTTTAAAGACAAGTTAAAAGAAAACACCTATTCATAACCAGACATATGACTTATGACTTGGCAATCGTAGAATCATAGAGCTGGAAGAGACCACAAAGGGCCATCCAGTCCAACCCCCAATCCCCGTAACTTCTTCATAACTAAGTTAAATAAAGAATTTAGGTGCACATTTAAAACAAAATTGTAGCTTTTTTATTACAGTGGTATTTGAAGAGATATCCTGATTTCAACTATAAAACTAATGTGGAATGCATATTTGTGTCACCTTTATATAGTGCTTTAGGAAAATAGGATTGTTCCATGCTTTGCAATAATCAGTATTTCCCAGCCTTTTTGCCTAAAGGAAATAGTTTGAGAAAAAATAAATAATGTCTGCTCTATTTCAAAAGGAATTAAGGTCATGAGATTAAGAATTACTCAGTTAAAGGAAAGCAACCAGCACAACCAATGAGTGTACTATGGATTGCCATTTCTTCAGCAATATAAATCTTATACTCTCGGTAAATAAATGTTTTAAAACAAGATTTACTAAGCGTAGTTTACCTAAGCATCAAAACATTAAATTTTCTTTGATATTTTTGAATAGCCTGATAGAAAGGCAATCTTTTACTTCCAACTAATATGCAGAGTAAAATATAACCTAGTTTTGGAAATTGCTTTCTTATCACAAAGATATCCAGTTCTTTCAAATTCAGTTATTATCTAAGGAAATAATTACAATATATTGCTGAAAACTACCGGAACCCAGCAAAATAGTATTCTCAAAAAATAGGATCCCCTCGTGTCATGTTCCATCAGGCCACCAGGTGATTGTCTGACTACATGACCATCTTTAAGTTGTCTAAATAATTATATGCAACTATTACTCCGAAGTATTATGGACATTTGGTGAAGAGCCTCAGTTTGCCTTAAATACTGCTAACGTTGAATAACATGCATTTTTATTCATGCAAGTATACAGTTGTTGTGTTTGTTGTTGTTGTTGTTGTTGTAGTAGTAGTGTGCCTTCGATCATTTCTACCTTTGGAGCCCATAAAGATGAACCTATAAAAAGGGTGGGGGTGTCTTGGGAGGTTGCCTTTGCCTTTTTCCAAGCTTGAGAGACTGGACTGGCCAAAGTCACCCAGTGGTTTCGTGTGCTGAGAAGAAAAATCAATCCTGGTCTCCAAGTCATGCCCAATGCCAAACCAGAGCCACCAATGAGTACAAGCAAAACATTTGTATTAATATTCATATTTGAATTGTTTCCTTCTACCACTGAGTCCAGGGTATGGTGAAAACTAGCATTTCATTTTCTGTAGCCTATGTAGACTGTTTCCATGTATATGTGTCATCCAAACAAAAATAACATGGATTTAGGAAGTAATTCTGCTGTTGCAGACAACAGATTTTAAAATTGTCTCTGGCTGGATTGGCATTTACAATGTATGTGCCTTTTCCAAGACATAGAGGAAACAAAGAGAAATATATTTAGCCAGGTCAGAAACCTGTTAGTGGCATACAGTATGATCCCAGTATCTATGGAGTTGGCATTTGCAATTTCACTTATCCATGTCGGGAAAAAATCTCTCTAGCATTTCGAGATCCTCTAGTGGTTTTGGTGGTCAACTTTCAGACACAGCATACTATGGAATTGTGCTGGAGAACTTAGAGGTGCCTACAGAAGTGTTCATTTCTAGGACCTCCAATAGGTTCTGTGGTATACTTGGGTTGGAAGTCATTCATCTCAATGAAAAAACAGGGTTCCCTATTATCTGAGGTTTCAGTTAATACTCCATGTCATGACAGGCAATGGGACAAGAGGTTGGGTCAACATTTTCATCTTATCCTTTTCCTCAAGATGCCTGAACAAGGCTAAATATGGCCAACCGATTCCCAAACACGTGGCACTATTTACAATGTGGGTTGCCCAGGTTGTTAGTATATACCTAGAGAGGCTTTTTGTTGTGTTTAAAAAAGGTGGTATGTTTGTTCTCTTGAAGAGACCCAAAATATTACCACTTGTTACATAGTGCAGAAACCTTTATTTTACTGACCTGGTTTAGCAGGAGGATATTTACAATCAGCAGCTGATTATACATTCTAACCTGATATATTCAGAAGCAATGGAGCAGTTTGAAATGTCCGTTATTTGCAGAGTTATACCACTGCACTTAAAACTCAGCTGGGCAATTCAGTGCTTTGAAATACTGCTGTAGGCCCCATTAGCACAGTGGTTAGATTGGCAAAACATGCTTGCTCTTATTTCATCCGTACTCTTTGGATCGGTTTCTACATGATGTAAATCATGGCATTATTGACATGTGTGATGTTATTAAATAAAATATAAGAAATCAAGTAGAACAGCTACCTCATGGCAATGACATGAATAGACAAATCCGGGAGAGAAATGATTGTGTGTGACACATTTATACACTATGATAGTAATGTGATTATCCATTTAAAAAAATTATTAGCCTGAGCAAAACCCATACCTATCCACAAAAGAATAAACAAAAGGAGACATTGAAATATGCACTGGAAAAAAAATGGTTGCAGAACTTTTTGCTCATGATAATAGAATTTTGGAACAAAATATACTATAAACTCCTCCTTAGGGAGAATACATATTAGAATGATCACTGCTAGGCTGGCTGAAACAAACAAGTGCAAAGAAGACATTTCTGACTAGGATCAGGATTTGTACTTCTTTAGAAAATGTGTAGCTGATGCTGTGTATCTGTAATACCATGGGTTTATTTTGGCAGGACTAGCCTTGGGGTAGGCTCCAGTCACGTAGTTTTGTGATAAGCATTTTGCCATCACTTCAAACGTTTGAAACTTCTTTCACAACTAAGACAAAAAGAAATTGAGAGATTAAAGGTATTGAATGTGAGATTTCTCATCCAACGTTGGCATGAACTGGCCGCAGTTAATCTTGCTGTCATCCTACTTTTCAAAGCTGGCTTTATAAATATCCAGTTTTCTCTCTCCTCTGTCCACACTTTCCCCACATTGCTTCAGTCGCTGGAAACTGAGTTCAGAGCCAAAAAAAACATGTTGACATATTTTTAATGCGTATTTGGTATTTGTTTTTTATGCTTTGTATTCGCAAGTTTGGGAGAAAGGGTGGACATAACTTGAATGAATAAAGTGCGGAGGGGTTAGGACCTGGGAAAAAACATTAAGAACGAGCTCATGCCCTAAAGTGAGCCAATGGAAACAGACCAGAACCTCTTTCCATACATTTCAACTACCACAAATTAAGCAAAAATGGTCCTGATTAAATCTTCTGTCCCCCACAATTTTTTTCAGCTGATATTAAAAAGTTTCCAGTGTCTCTCTCCTCCCACCTTTGGCCGCACTGGGTACGGCTGGGGGGGGGGGGGGGGGCTGGGTGGGTCGGGGGGGGGGTGTGGGGGCGTGGGGGGGGGGGGGGGAGGGGGGGGGGGGGGACTCGAGTGTGTCGCGGGGGAAGAAGTAGGGTGAGTTGCGGGGGAGGGATTGTGTGTGGGTGGTTGTGGGGGTTGTTGTGTGTGGGGGCGCGGGGGGGTTCGTGGGGTCAGAAATGAGTGTAGTGGCCGGGCCGCGGGTGGCCGAGGACAGTGGCGTCCGGCCTTGTCCTGCAAGAGGGGGTGTAGTTAGTAGGCCGACCGTGGGTGTCGGCAGCTGGGGCGGGGCGATGTTGGGCGGTGCTGGGGGGTGCGGGCGGTGTGGCGCTGGTGGGTGCGGGTAATCAGGGGACGTGGGGTAGGTATGTCTCCTGAGTGTGTTGAAAGAGTTCAGGGGGGGGGGGGGGGGGGGTAGGTTCGGCTTGATGCGGGGTGCTGGGGTGGGACGGGTCGCCGGGGGTGGGGTGTCCGGGGGGGGGGTGTGGGTGTTCCGGGGTACTTGGGGGGGGGTGGGGTGGTAGTTGATTTGCAAGACAAAGGAAAAGGTTGAGAGCTGAGTAGGGGGGGGTGGGGGGGGGGGGGGAGAGTAGGAAGAGTGGGGGGTGGGACTCGAGGGAGGGGTGGGTCAAAGAGGGGGGGGGGGAGAAAGCAGACGAAGGGAGGAGCAAGAGAAAGAAAAGGATGGTCACCAAGGTATAGTGACAGGAGATAGAGGGCATTGAGCAAAATGGGCCGGGGGGGTGGGGGGAAGGCGTGCCGGGGGGCGGGGGGAGGGGTGTATCTGAGGAGCATAGCGAAGGAGAGTGAAGAATTTTGCAATTGTCAAGACAGTGTGGGTGTATTTAAGGATGTAAGAAAGACAAAGAGATGGGGGGAGTAGAAAAAGGTGGGAGGCCATAAGTGGAATGTACACGCAAGGGGTCGTGTGTCGCCGGGCGCGTATGTTTTTGTAAATGTGCTAATTTTAGAGTTATCTCGCGGGCGACGTTGTAACTCAGTCTGATGAAGACAGTTTTGAAGAACATCGAGAAGCTTGCACCATGTTGAGAGGGTGAGATATCAAAAGATGCCGTCGGTTTTGTGGTGGAAGAATGGTTTGATGGTATCTGCTTCGCAGTGCATCTGGAAAAAATAGGACTAGAGGGTAGCCGGTGTAGTGCTCGCGTTCTGTGAAATAAGAGACAGACGTGTTTTGTTACTGGGTTTTGTCTTTCATCCCCGAAACACATGTGTCATGGTTTACAGCATAATATCCTGACTGGTTTAATACTAAGGTGTGTTGGGTAATAATTATAAAGATTTTAGCGGAATGGACTTAATCAATTTATTTTTTTGGTAATTAAACTACAAAACGGTGTAGAAAGCAGTTAGTGGATTACTTTGATGTTATGTCCTTCAATTATTAATTTCTATTTATTTGGTGACCCTAAATGACCTATCCCGGGAAAAGAGAGGACGTGGGTTGTGTGCGTGTGCGTCTAGCGTGCAGAGCCCGTGGTCATAAAATGGAACTTTCCCGTCCGTTTATACCTCATTGAGCTTGTTGCCCGATTGGATGGACATTGCTTGTTAATTTAAATTTGAGATTTTAACTGTGATCGATGTACAGATTTCTTTTATTATTACTTGTTTAATTGTTATTTTTAAAGGGGGAGGAGATATGGGGTAGATTTAAGGTACTTGTTTTGTCAAAAACAATTGCTTGTTGCCAAGAACAGGGGCTATCACTAAAAGTTTATTCTTAATATTATCATCCTTCAGTGGTTTTCCGCCGCGGAACGAATTAATTTCGTAACCCGAGGTACCACTGTACCTCCAAAGGGACCGAAAGCAGCTTTATTTTGGCCTGTCTGTATGGGGCCCTAAACACCTTTGGGCTAAGATAACTGGAACTCTGCTTTCTCCAATATGCTTGCTCACAAGAACTTTATGTTTTCAGATGAGGCCTTTACTGCAGCCTAAAGAGGGAAATCTGGTGACAGGTCTTCCACTGTACTGACACCCTGGCTTTGGAACTCCCTCAAAAGGAAAATCATGCCAGCTTTGTCTTTTTTGAGGTCGCAGTAGGCAGACATGACCACTGTTTTAGCCTCTAGTGTTTTTACTTTTTTCCTGTTTTGTATGCTTGGGAGCCCTAATTAAATAAATACAACACTTTAAGCTCATGCTAAAACCCAGCATGGATTCACTGCCCCATTGACATGGAAGTAACCAACCACTGATGATTCAGAGCAAGATATTAAAGAGGTGAGCAATGAAAATCCTGGGCCTAGATGAACAAAACCATCAGTTTTTATTCCCTCCCACTTCATATTAAAATTGTCTTCTTTCATATTCTTTCCATTCTGACTATGAAGAGTTTTGTAAAGTTTTGTGACCTCCTATAAAAAACAACAGTTGTCACTGTTCTCTCCCACTCTTAGTGAATTCTCCCTGCCTTCTTGCTCCACTTCAGCATTTCACACCATAGTTTTTCCTCCTTCCCTGAAATAATGAACAGTATCTAGTACAACCTGTGTCTTAGTGTAAAGGCTGAGTTAATTTCAACAAATGACAAAGAAGCAAACTAAAATTAACCTTAGTGTGTAGAAAATTGCCTAGTTCATATGGCAGCTACTTACTGTATGTGAACTTCTCACTACTGGATGACATCTGCAACAGGAACGATCCCAAGTAACCTCCATGTGACAGTCATGGCATTTGTTTCTTCTATCTATGTAGCACCCATCCTGCCCGGTATTCACTTCTTCTGAAATATATAGAAGGGGATCTTCAGGCATCCTCAATACATTTTGCCCCAAGAAGTTCTTTACTATGTATACTCTTCCAGCTATACTGTTATCTGTGTGGGTACCCTATTGCATGAGGTAAAAACCCCAACTTACCTTTCCTGAATTCAATTCTAATTCGGGAGGAAGCCGGTTCCTATTAAACATAAATTGCCACTGAAATCGCCACCCAGATCAAGCCCACATGCCGCCCAGGTCAAATCTGTGCCCATCCGGCCTCTTTTTTAGCTTCCAACATTACAAAATGGCTACAGAAGTGTCTCCGAGGACCCAGGCTGCAACTGAGATGGACCCGGGCATCGATTTAAGCAGTGATTTCTGTGTGACAGGACCTGTCTGCCTCCCAAATTAGAATTGAATTTGGGAAAGATAAGCCGGGGTTTTAACCCCATGCAATAGGGTCCTGGGTTCCTTGACAAATAGCTTTTGCCATTCTCTTATACAAAACTGATTGAGAACAGAAGTGAGAACTGATGGTGACTTGTCCGTAGCCTCAGAATATCAAAGATAGAATCTGAACCCATGTTATTCAAATCTGGAATCCATCTTTTGTAAATATGGGCTAAAAGGACACCCACCCAGAACAGAAAGAGAAAGAATCAGGGGTCATCTAGTCCAAGGCTTTGTCATTCAGGAATGCATAGCCAAAGCACACCTGAAAGACAGCCATTCAACCTTTGCTCAAAGATCGTCAATGAAGGAGAGTCCCCCACTCTATGATTCCATGCCACTGTTGGACTGCTCTTATTGCCAGGAAGTTCTTCCTAATATTTCCTTGCAGTCTGAATCCATTGGTCAGTGTCCTAGTTACTGGAGCACCATAAAACAAGCTTGCTCCATCCTCTACATGACATCCCATCCCATCAGATATCTAAAGATGGCTCCTATGTCATCTTTCAGTCTTCTAATCTCCATGTGAAACATACACAGCTCCCTAAGCTGTTCCTCACAAGGCTTGGTTTCTAGACATTTTACCATCCTAGACATCCTCCCATGAGCACGTCAGCTTGTCAATATCCATCTTAAACTGGGGTGCACAGAACTGGATGCAGTATTTGACATGAGGTCTAACCAAAACAGAATAGAGTCACACTACTACTTCTCTCAGTTTGAACACTAAACCTCTGCTGATATAGCCTAGAAATGTATTGGCTTTTTTTGGCCACACTAAAGATTCACATTCCACTTGTCATATACTAGAACCTCTAGATGATTTCCACATTTACACTTGTCAAATCATATGTTACCTATCCTATATATGTGCACTTCATTTTTGCTACCTAATTGTAGTTCTTTATCCCCGTTGAAATATATTTTGTTAGTTTTGGCCCAGATTTCCATAACCATATTCCCCATAAATTCTAGGTGGGTGTCTTTTCAGCCTCAGTTTGGTACAACTTTGCCATCCTAATGCTGTAGACAGGCCACCACCTCTGGGCTTCAGTTCTCCATCTGCTTTGAATAATAGAATAACAGTGGCATTTAGGCAAAAAAAGAACAAGTGGGTGAAACATAGGCAAGAGAGAACAGACAGAAAAGGTCTGAGTAAGAAACTTCTTGGGAGAAAAAGAATTTTGAGGGCACCTGGAGGTCAATCTCTTTTTTTGCTGCAGCATTCACCTATGAGTCAGGAGATTCACAATGCAGTTCTTCACTGGTGACAGTTATATATTCTGACATGTGGTGACCTAAAAGGACCAGAAACTTCTATGAACCCAGAGCTTCTTTTCTATGACATTTCTTTCCCTCCCAAGTGGACAGCAAGACACCAGCTCTTACAATCATCATATTATTACATTTTGCAAAGAAACTTTATCTTTAGTACATTTTCATGGATGCTATAGTTAGTTATAACTTCCTCTTCCCCTCCAGATATTAATATTTGGCTTCCATGATGCACAAGGAGCCAAGGCTGAGCTTCTGGAAGAAAAAAAATCAATGCCAGTAAAAATATTGAATGTGGAAACAATAGAATAGGAAGTTGAAGCTTGACCAGGGAATGTATTATCTGTACAAACACATTACTCTGCATTAAAGACAAGTCAGCTTAGATTAGATACAGAGAAACTTCCTAATCAGAACAACTAGGCAGTGATGGAATACCATGCCAAAAGAAGCCACAGTGAGGGAGGAAATGCTTACATAAAGATTAGATAGTACATTTTTTTTAAAAAATAGGACAGTAGATAACCCTTTGTTTTGTACTTCATGCCTGCACACACATTTTCAGTGTTTGTTCCTCCGTTGTTAATTAAAGAAAGGACCCAGTCCCAAAACCACACACTTCACTCTGTCAGAAGTCTTTAGTCAGAAGATTCACTGAATGAATGCCTCTTAGACAATGTCATATTTGGATATTTTATTTCTGCCACATCCCACCATCCACCCAAAACATAGAAACCTTGACAAATTTGGTTGTGGCCTAACTTGTTTATAGATAATAAAAAATCCCAATTCTTTCTATGAACTAGAGCAGAAAGAAATCTGATTTCAGGCCATCCATAACTTGCATTTTAAACTATTTGGTTTGTTTAAAAAATGGGCTGCTCTTCTGATTAAAAAGTGGAACTAAAAAGAGGAGTTCAAAGTCCCCACAGTTTAAAAAACGTTATTTGTGATTATTTATTACAAACTCTAGCCATGCTGTTCATAACTGGTCCTTATAAAAATGCATCCCAGAGACAACTTGAACAAATCTATGTTAGTCCCAGCCTTTTCAATAGTCCCTGGATAGTTAAGTAGATATATGCAATATCCAGCATTGCTCCCATCAAAAATGGGTACCTGTCCCTAACTTCATTACTTACTGGATGAGGAGGCAATGGGATAGATTAGTCTTTTCTGTGGGGACACTGCATATTTGGTAGGACTTTAGGAGCCATCTAGCTATCTGTAGCCTTGAAAAAATAATACTTAAAGCTGGTTCCCAAATCTGTTGTCTAGATATGGGTTCTATTTGGATCTGCCCTCATCATCAGTTTTTTCATCTTCATTTTAATGTAATATTCCAAAAGTGCATTGGGCTTTCACATAATTTTCAACAAGGTAACAGCTGACAGATGTAACCTCTCCCTTTCCCTCTTCATGGGTGGTGCAATGCTTGAGATGGAACATCTATGTTCCATCCTACACAGCTGTACATGCAGGGCCTTGTAATAAGGACAGGTACCCTTGCTCTCAACTGAGACATCAGGAAAGGCTATAGGCATACCGCTGTATAGCACATCCCGCCTTTTCTTTTCAAATGTTGCACTAAATGTGCATACTTTTGAGACAGAGCCAAAGAACTATAATATCAGGATCTGGGAGTGGGGAGGATTAAAGTTTCTATACTCTGGCAACTGCTGCATTTTTGCTTTCCCCTCAGAAGACCCAACTGAATTCAAATAAAATTTGTCATCTTGACCACACTCTGATGGTGCTTCGTTACATGTGTCCTAATTTTCATCTCAGAAATGCTGGAGGGCATGAGCTAGTAATGTTGGCAGTTATAGCACAACATGTCAGGAGGCCACCAGATCTCTGTTGAAAGACCGGAAGATGGGTTGGGACAAGGGCTTACTAATCATGGACTATGACATATTTGCTTACAAAAGAAGACCTCTGTTTATAAGCGGCAGTTTAGCTGCTTAACTACCATATGTACTCAGCCTCATGTGTAAGTCGAGGGCAGGTTTCGAGGCCAAAATTATGGATTTTTACATGAATTGTGGATAAGTTGAGGATAAAACACAGGTGCATGTAACAAAGGATCTAAAAGATGAAGCAAAGGAAAGCAATGCCAAAGAACTTTAAAAAACCCCAGCAGGCATAACTGTTTGCACTCATCCAAAAGGCTGGATGGATGAGAGAAGAGAGAGGGGATCAGTGTTCCCAGGACAGATTACAGTCTTGTGTTGCACTATGGAATGGTTCCTTTTAAAATAAGACCTAAAGTACAGTACAGTCACCCCTCCTAACTCGTGGATCTGAGATCTGCATCCTTGAATATACATGGAGGGGCGACCTCTGCTATTTACAATGGCATGCATGCTTCTAGCATTATACATGAGTATATACAGTAATTAATATCCCACTGTTCTCCTGACATGGCACCCAATGTGCCAGAATCCCATGTTTGCTATTGCTGTAGGAGAGTGTGAGCTCTGCGTCCTTCACCATCACATTTCACTTAACAAAACAATATTTTTGAAGAGGACAGCCTATTGTTTCCATGGACAGTCTCCATGCAAATGAAAACTCTAATTTTTCCATGTTCTTTTCAAGATCTCCTCTTCAAAAGTGGCATTTTGCCTGAGGAATGTGATAACAGAGTGGGCAAAGGTAATGCCTTTCCATCCCCATGCTTGCCAAATATAGGTACAAGGTTTATGCTTGAATCATCCCACTTACCTAAAAAAAAAAAAAATTGGAGCGGGGGGAATTAAAAATATCAAACACATTGAAGCAATTCTCTTTGGAAAAGTGTTAATTTAAAAGCCACCCAGAAACAACAATTGATCATACTTCACAATTTGTATTCTTTCCTAGTTTGCAAGATGTAGATATTTTAGGAAATATTTTTAGTTCTGCTTTTATCTGCTTGAAATTCTTAGCAGTTGATTTAAATAAATGCTCACCAATTTTGCTCACCAAAATAGATGGAAGCTCAGTTCAAATACTGGGCAACATTTTGGGCAACCATATCTATTTCTATATAAAAGTATCCCACTTTGGTTATCCTGCCCGTATTTCATGCAAAGTGAAGGATTAAATCAAATTACTTCCTCTTAATCAGACTTGATTATGCTTCAGGACCTCAACAGGTTTTTGCTTGTGTGCTAACATTTTCATGTCAGCACCATATGCCTCAGGCTCTGAGAACAGACAAAACCAATAGAAACCTTGGTAAGATACCCTATGAAACTCTGAAACAGGAATGAGGAAGGTTGGTTCACCAGTATAATTGAACTTTCCAAGGGTCATCTATACACATGTGCAAAAACTGATAAAACTTTATATCAAAGAATATCCATTTATAACTATATATCTGAAGGCTTTATTCAACAAGTAACTGTATGGAACTAAATTTTGAGGAAGGATATGGAGATTATCCACCCTTCCTCCCTTCTCCAAAGTAGATGAAAAACATTTGTTTCTGTATTGACAGATTAATTGATTAAAATAGAGCCAGACTGGCATAATGGTTTGAGTGCTGGACTATGGACACTGGAAACCCACTGGGTGACCTTACATACGTCACACTCTCTCAGCCTCAGAAGAAGGCAAAGGCGAATACCTCTGACCAAATCTTGCCAAGAAAATCTTGTGAGAGCTTCACCTTAGGGTCACCATAGATTGGAAATGGCTTGAAGGCACACTGCACACACACACACACACACATCTATTTCATACAGTCTCAGGGCTAATTTAAACAATATCAAACAGCTAGATAGAGTTTAAGCACCCTAAAAGAATAAAACAAGACAGTTCACTTCAGGTAAAACAGTTCTAAAAGCCTAATGCGTGTGGAGATACAATTAGGCCCCAAAGGCTTTAATAAAAAGCCTTGTTCATACTTGGTGTTGGAGCGAAACCACTGTTGGCATCACTTAGGCCTCTAAGGGGAGAGCATTACATAATGAGGGCAACACAGCAGAGAAGGCTCTCTCCCACATCCTGTCACAATGTATTGTCTGAACTGGTGGAACACAGAAGAAGGCCCCTCCTGCAGACCTCAGTCCATCAGGCAGACATATATAAGAAGAGATGCTGGTTTAATGAACCCCAAACTCTTTAGCTTTATGTAAATCCTTTGGAGACAGCATGATGTAGCCTTTTGAGCACTGAACTAAGACTCTGGAGACAGGGTTCAAATCCCCAGTCAGCCCTGGAAACCCACTGATACCATCAACCATTATATACTTCTGGCATCTAAGGAGCCCTGGTATCTAAGGAGCCCTGGTGGCACAGTGGTTAAATGCTGGTACTGCAGCCACAAGGTTGTAAATTCAATCCTAGAGGTGCATTCAGGTGCACTCAGCCTTCCATTCTTTCGTAGGTTGATAAAATGAGTACCCAGCTTGTTTGGGACAATTGGCTTATACGTTGTAAACTGCTTAGGGAGTGCTAGTCACTGATAAGCAGTATAGAAATGTACTTGCTATTGCTATAATCTTGGGGGAGGGGGACCACTGGTCTGGTCCTCTCTCTCAGGTAGATTATATATGGTGGTTCTTGGGACAGCTGTTCCATAAAAAGATCTGTTATATGGCATGCCATAAAGTGCCACTCTATCTCCAATGCTGTTCAATATCTACATGAAACTGCTGAGGGAGATAATCTGGTGGCATGTGGCAGGATACTGATGACACTCGCTTTTTTTAGCGCACAACACCACTTCTTCTAATGTGGCTTCCAGTGACGCGAGCGCCCTGTATATTCTTTTAAACTCATGCTATGTGTTTTAACTAGCTTATGTGTTTTAAATGATGCTATGTGTGTTTTAACTGATGTTATTTATATTTCAATCTGTTGTTATTCCCTGTCTTGTTCCATAAGGAGAGATGGGTAAGAAATACTCATCATCATCATCATCATCATCATCATCATCATCAGCCAGAATTAAATGTTAGATGTTGTGTTTCATAGACTTTCAGCTAATAATCCTGTTCAATCAAAGTTCTATGAGGAGGGATAAGGAAGAAGAGAAAACTGATATAATTCACTCAGATATGTAATTGTGTGTTTTCAAATAGTTTATGGTTTGGACCAAAAGGATATGTGAGCTGGAATAATTTTTTGTTGGTTTCTGAGGGATGGACCTCAAATCCTGAAGAATACTAGTCAAGTTATATGTCTGCTTGAGGCTTCTGCTTATTTCCAAAAAAGAAGACAGTAATTATAACTTTTCAAGTATTGGAATCCTATTTTCCATGAGAAGGGAAGTTGGTCAGACCAGTTAATAAAGCAATAAAAGGAAAATAAATAAGATAGTCGAGGTGTTGTGCGTGTGTGTGTGCTTTTTAAAGAAAATCCATATCCAGCATACTGAATGTGTGTGAATGGGGGAGTTTCAAGCTGTGGGAGGACATTCAGGTGGATTTAGCTCATGACTTTATGCCTAAATGTGATATATTTTGGTTAATATATGTACTTGTCTTGAGCCGTTCTGGTGTATTTGAACAAGCATATCCTGTCTTCTCTGGCATGTTAGATTTTTTTTCCTTCTGTTTTCAGGTAAAATTTTCAAATTAAACTCGATAAAATGCATTGAACTGCCTCCACCAATTTCCTCTGGAATCACACACACACACACACACACACACACACACACACACAAAACCAACAACAACTCATATTCTTTACTGAACAAGAAAGATTTTAAGTTTTCTCAGGCTTCAGTACATCTACATGGAACAACAACAAGTAAAGAAATTACATCTGGAGCACATTTAATTGACCAGAATGGCCAAGCATTAGCTGAGTGGACACAAGGCCAGCAGAAGCTGTCCTCAGTCCCATCCCAGAGGTGTCAGCAAAATACTTGCGATGACCTTCAGCCTGGCTTAACTTTGTTCTAGAAATGTGGCTGTGCCCCAGGGTTGGAAGATATGGCATAACTTGCCTATTCCCCTCTTCCACCCCTTCTTTTCCCCACCCCAGCTCTTCTGCCAGCAGTTCTTAGCCAGTAGGGAAATTGTTCTGTTGGCAGAACTATAAGAACTGATCACTGGCAGATGATTCCTTCAGCAAAATACCAACTCTACTGGCAGAAGAAAATTTCTTTGAGAAAGTTTTATACATTTAATTAGGGACACATTTGTGAAGTCAAAGGCTTTCATGGCCGGCATCCATAGTTTTTGTGGGTTTTCAGGCTATGTGACCATGTCCTAGAAGAGTTTCTTCCTGACATTTCGCCAACATCTGTGACTGGCATTTTCAGAGAAAGAAGATGCCAGCCACAGATGCTGGCAAAACATCAGGAAGAAATACTTCTAGAACATGGCCACATAACCCGAAAAACCCACAAAAAACTAGGGACACATTTGTCTGGCTTATAAGGACACTGCAAGGCAACAGGATCCCTAACTCATTTACACGGGACTGTTATTTTCTGAATGAAAACTAAGTATTGTTTCACTTTCCATATAATCCAGACCTGTTCCATTCTATGTCTGTGGCACAAACTAAAACAACCCAACTGTATTGTACAGACAAACTTTTAATAGTTATGGCTGCTTTCAGGGAAATGTGCTATCTTTTAAAATATTGATTTTTTAAAAATAAAATCTTGAAACTCATCATGCATAGAAATGTAGATGTTTCTGGAGTAGTTGCTTAAAGTAGGGCAAAGTCACAATCACTCAATCAAGGTTCCCTCTAGACCATCTATGCTTCAAAAATGCATCAGTAAAAGAAAGCTGAAATTCAGTGATGGACCAGAATTTCTATTTCTGTATCCTGCAATTATAAAGCAAGGGTTCCACCCTGCATATCCTTCTGAAGAAACATTGTGGATCTGTCTGCTCTAAAAGAACAAAAAGTCTGATTTCAGAAACCACTGCTGGGTGGAGAGGATGTTGTATACCATTTGCCTAGACATTGATATCCTTGGCTTGGAATTTTTCCCAATACTTCATCACACTATTTCTCTTTGAAAGCCTTCTAAATTCCAGCTGGCCTAGCATTTGTATTTGTTGTCAAGAGAGCAATGGTTATGCATTAAAAATGCGATTCTCACAGAGAGGCCTGCTTCACAGCTGCATTAATTCCCTGTGCGATCCTTGGTCTACCACCTTTTAAAAAGTGCTTCACTGATTTTAGGTTTCATTTCTTTTCAACATGACTGCTACTTCCACATCCTTTGACGCATCATCCTAATTGGTTGTGGCCTCTTGGTCCTTTAGGGAATATATTTGTCCTAGTAGTTCAAATTATCTTGTTTCTGAATTCTTTAGTGGTGTTTATTGTTTCTGACAGACTAGAATACATCTTTGAGCTCTATTTTCTGCCCTCAGCCTATGATCAGTGATAGTACAGAAAGTGGACCTGGAGATCACAACAGGAGCTATGTCAAGAAACGTCTGGGGGGGAAAAAGACCTTATGTAAAGTTGGACAGGCATCAATGAGTAATCAGACAATAGGAGTACTAAGTATAGATCACAGGCAAAATTTTGTGACTCAGTTTTGTGATTCTGGGATAGTGGTTGACTTCACTTGAGGAACAATGTGAAGCTAAGGAGATGTAAATAATCTGACATGCAGATATGAGCTGAATGAAAACAGTTATGAATAACTGCGGTCATTTATTGTAAAATAATGTTTTGGATAAGCATGTTGCTTCAAATTTACATCCTATAAATTATCTTGCTACCACTCCAGCTACAAATAATCCTGAAGCCTTTCTAGAGATAAAATTCTGGTTAGACTCCAGTTTGATTGTATTTCAGAAAATATTATTTCAAGGGGTGGGAAAAGGGAGGAAAAGGAGAGTGGTGCAAATTGGTTCTCAATTAGAGGTTCTATTGTATTTATCTTTTATTTAAGGCCTACAGTCATTCAGCATCTGAGTGGGAAGCCTTTGTACAGACCCTAATAATGTTTTGAAATCACATTGTTCATTGCCTTGAAACAGTGATTCCTCAGAGTGAAACTAAATAAGAGGGCAAGAACTCTATGCTTGGACCTCAGGACAAAACAGACATGAAAAGCAGAAGGACTTAGGAAGGTCCTCCAAATAGAGTTGGCCATGAGCTGCTTGCTTTGCATGTGTTTGTCCATGTATTGTAGCCTTTCTGCTTATGAAGTTTTATTGATGTAAATCCCTTTCTTACATGTGCTTGCCTACATGCTGAACATGTCAGTGGAGCAGTGATTCCACTCTAAATTTATTCTGAACCTTTAAGGGGTTGTCCAAGGGGCTGGACCCTAACCCTCAAATAAGTTCATCACTTTGATAACTCTTGTGAAGTTGAGGCTGAAAGAAAAAACATCACCTCAATAATATGGGAGCCACCATCCATGACTGGCTTATCTGTCGCACAAATTAAATGTTAGGATCTGTAACTCAAAGTTGTGGTGTGCTGCAACTGGCATTGCCAGTGCTGCAACTGGTACTCAGGTTGGTGGAGAGGGCAGGAAGCAAACCCATAAGACTCTTGTTTGGATGTCTGGAGACAGAGGGGCAGTACAAAAAGAGATAAGGCAATGTGTAACAACTGAAATATAAATAAAATATAGAAATCAAATCAAGTTTCTGGCTGTTTCTATGTTTGTCATGCAAAAATAGTGGCTGGGTTTTCACCAAATTTAGATGTTCCCTTTCAAATAGTCTGACTTAAAACATAGGTCAAGTGGTGCACACAACATTCAATGGGGAGGGGCTGGAGAGCACCCCAATTATTTTTGATTCACACAATAGTTAAATTTAACCACATTTTTCAAGTATGTATTGAACAGCGTGACATAAACTATAGTGTAGGTATGTGGTATACATATCAAATTTACATTTGGCAGGCTGAGGGCACCCTGAATATTTTTCAGTTATACTTGGAAGAGCTTGGGAAAAGCATTCTCTCTTAAGGGCCACTGAGACCAATGTACAACATGAGGAACATTTGAGGACTCACAGATAAATATTTAGTTTCTAGAGCAGTTGCAACTGAACAATCAGCAACAATAATTCTCTTGAGCAATACTGGATACTACAGATGGTACTTAATAAAGTGCCATGCAAGGTATGACAGAATGTAAATAGCTTGGCCTTCTGATACATGTAGCTGTTCTAAATGTAGAGATGAGAAAAAGAGAAAAGTCAATACATAAATTGTATAAACACAACTACCATTCCTTGTAAAATACAAGCTTTCACTATAAATAAAAATGTAGCTAGTATGGTTAACCAGAATAGCTAATGTAGGAACAGAATGTTTTTATTATTCCAAACTACTCCACATCATGTACCTACTGCAACCCTGGACAAATGGAACAAGTTACTGCCAGATTTTTATTTTTTCTGGTCAGAAAGAAAACCAAACCTGAAATGAGCAGTCCTTAGCAAACCCCAGATGAAAATAAGTATTGCAATGCCTTATCTATGATAATAGGATGCTGCTGCCCAACTCAGACTTTTTTTTAAGATAGATGCATCCTTACTTATGCTATCAGGGGATGCCTGTAGATTAGAACAACAGGCAGGGGCAGCTACCTTCCAATTGCCTTGATATGGATCCAACACGGTGATAGATGTGCCTTTGAATATCTGGAGATTAGCATACTTGGGAACTCTAGTGGGGGAAATGGCTCTTGTTCTCTCTCCATTAATGTCCATGCTGCATCAAGAATTTGTGGCACAAAACAATTTCCAAGAGTTTCACACTTGAATAGCAGTGAAAGTTTACAAAATGTTGGTATTTGATAAAAGGAAATTGTCTTCCTATCACAGTATTTTGAAAAAAACTCAATCAATGCCTTTCTATTGATAATTATGGAGCTATGCCACTTTCTTAACCACATTAAGCAAGCAACCAACCACCAATACACTTCTTTGAGATTTTTTTATAGAAGCTGTTGTTTTACCTCAAAACATGATACTATTTGTCACAACAATTACTGAAAGACATGCCATTCTGTGCACTGACAAGGAAGAGATCCTTGGGTGACTCTTCAAAAGAAGAAGATTGTTAGAAAATGTCAGATGGGTAAATTACAGCTAGCTAGGGGAATGTGTCCTTGCCCATAGCTGAAATACACCCTAACCCCCGAATGATCCAAAATGCACAAAAAGGAAAGGTAGAAGTTACTTGTTGTTTGGTTTGCAGATAGTTTTTGGCTTTGGTGCTGTGGTACACTGCGTCTGGGTCTTTTTGCATGTTTGCTGATTAATATTAATATAAAAGAAGCATATTTGGTACATTACCTCTGCAAGGCTTCACCTAATACAACCACATTATAGCCAGTGGCAGTGAGCCTAAATCATGCAGGTGTAGCATATCACTCTGCTTGTACAGCTCTATATCCAACCTCACACCTTGCCTGATACCTTATTTTTCAGAACTAACAAGATGATGTGTAGCCTAGTTACTCATTCCTCTGCCCAGCAGTAAATGGCTTTGCCAGTATCCCCAGGACACATTAGTGACTGAGAGAGTGACACCTTTCCTTTCTGATGGTTCAGTATACAAAAATTCATTTCATTTACAAAATTATTTAAAATGTTTTGTATAAAATTACCCTCAGGCTAGGTGTATAAGGTATACACAAAGCATAAATGAATTTCATGTTCAGATTTGGGCCATATCTCATTATGCATATGCAAATATTCAAGAATCTGAAAAAAAAATCTAAAATCCAAAATGCATCTGGTCCCAGGCATTTCAGATAAAGAAGGCTCAACCTGTGTGTGTAATATCTTCACCCTAAAACATAGAAGCAGTAGAATGTATTGTATAGTATTCTGTGCTGGGTCACCTTTACAAGCTCTCTGGGAATCCTATCTGGTTGGCAGTCCACTTGTAGGTTGTAATCAGTCAGAATGCACATAATGCCTCTGCTGAAAGATCCACATTGGCTCCTGGTTAGTTTCTAGGCAGGATTTAAAATGCTGTTCTTGCCTGTCAAAACCACCCAAAAGACTGAGCTCATCATATCCCTCATTCTTTTGTATGAAACTCCTGTTCCACTTAGATTGTTGGGAAAGGCCCAACAGTGTGATGCTGCAGCAAAGAATGCAAATAATATTTTAGCCTTCATTAATGGAACCATAGTGCCTAAATACTCTAAAGCCACTGGATCCAGTCTGTTATTGGAAGCCAAACAGAGGCAATCCTGGTAGTGATAGTGATAGACCTAAGTGTGCTTTGAATGAGAGACAGCCAACAAATACCAGATGATGCAGGATATATTTCAGAGCAAGGAAATTGCAAAAACCACCTCCTTCTCTAAGAAAACACTATGAAATTCATGAGAATGTCATAAGTCAACAGGCAACTTGAAGGCATATGTATACACACAGTCTCCAAGACAAAGGAAGTAATAGTCCCACTTTATTTTGCACTAGTCAAGCCTCCCCTGGAATACAGCATTCATTTTTGGGAATCTCATTTCAGGAAGGATATAGACCAGTGTGGCATCGTGGTTTGAGTGTTCAACTAAGAATCTGGAGACCAGGGTTGGACTCCCCACTTGGACAAGAAACCCACTAGGTGACCTCAGGTAGTTCACATTCTCCCAGCCTCAGGGGAAGGCAATGGCAAACCCCTCTGAACAAATCTTGCCAAGAAAACTCAGTGATGGGTTTGCCTTAGGGTCACTATAAGTTAGAAATGACTCAAAGGCACACAACAACAACAACAACAAACAACTTGGAGCAGGTTCAAAAAAGGGCAACAATGATGATAAAATGTATGAGGAACATAAGAGGAAAGGCTGAAGGAGTTGGGCATGTTCAGCCTGGTGAAGAGAAAACTGACGTGTGGCATGATTACACTCTTTAAATACCTTAAGAATATTTAGACAGGAAGGGACATGTTTGTTCTCTGCTGCCCCAGGATGGTCTAATGGTTTTCAGTTACGAAAGGGTAGATTTCAGTTGAACATTAGAAGGAGATTCTTGATCATACGAACTATTTGACAATGGAACCAATTATCTAGAGGGGTGGTGGGATCTCTTTAGCTATCTTCAAAAAGAGGCTAGACAGCTACTTGCTGGAGATGCTCTAGCTAGATTTCCTGCATTAAGTGGGGTTTGGACTTATTGGCTTTTGGGCCCCTTCCAGCTCTATGATTCTAGGAGCATCCCTAGCACTTTCTGTTCATCTTTGATGTTAAGCCTGGCTGGTACAAAGGGTGAAACACTCATGATGTAACTTTAGTAAATGTTTAGTAAATCCATTCAGCTTCTATAGGTAATCATCTGAAACCTGTCTTCCTCAAATGAGTGACTACAACTCATATTCTTACCATGGGTATTGGGGATTATTGTCTAATATATCTGGAGGACACCACTTGAGAAAGTTTTCTCTAGAAATATCCTTCCCAATGGGGACTTACTGAAGGTCATAATTTAGCTTTCTATCATCAATATCTGACTGGTACAATTCCATTTTCTGTGATGTACAGAGAGTACTGAGAAGAATGAAAACTGTACCCCAGAAACATAAGGAGGTTATTAGGGCTGGGAAAGGCAGTTTTAAAACTGTGTGAGTAGTGCATAAAAGATGGATTTTCTTCCAGGTTTTTGTGTTGCTTTATTAGAATATGGAGCAGCTGCAGCCACAATTGTTACTTCGGAGTACTCTTCATTGTTGATTCATTTCATTATATTGCACTGATCAGATATTACAGGATTCATTGTTGCAAGCTACCCTGAGGCTGTTTTTCAGAGCATGCTGTGGGATACAAATTAAAAATAAAATAAAACAAAACTTGAAACGTTTCTATTAAAGTGTGTAAACAAAAAAAATTAAATCTTGGTTGGAATTAAATTTGGATATAACTAAATGATATTCTGTGAAAAATGTGGCAAAACAACCCGCAAGCTATCGTTCTTAAAATATACATTTGCTCCGGGAGTATTTGAAAAGAGATTAGGAAATAATTAAAATAGCCCCTATCATTTGGATTTGTATATATTTCTCAGTACTTCTGGATCTGCAGACAATTATGACAGAGTACATTAATGCTCATGTTTCTGTAGAAGAAAGTTTTGTCATATTGAAGGGAGGCTCTTCTCAGTAAAAGGAAAGCCATCTTCCACTTCCAGAGCCAATTGTGTCTCCTCTAACACAGCACATTGAGCCATGCTCTAATGTCCATTGACAGCTGGGTCAGAGGGTGATGATTAGGGTAGGGCAAATTACCAAGTGTTTCAATAGACTGTTTGTGCACCCATTTGTCAGAAAAGTATGTGCAAACATGAAGTCATATGCTACTGTAAGTTAAAATAGGATGTCAGAACTTTAAGGTTCCTTATATTCACAAATCTAAGCTGATTAAAACATTTATTTTACTAAGTCTTCAAAATTAATAACAACCTCCAGAACATATGCCCATGCTGACTGAGGTATTCTGGGATTTGGGGGCAGGGGAATAATAAGCTCTGATTGCAACCAAATCTTGTAGTAAGTACTTTTTTTTAATTAAAAAGAGTCACTCCTGTTTTGTTTTTGCAGTATGGGCTGTTTAACTCCTGTATCATTTGCTTGACCAGCATTAATCTGAATAGTCCACCCAGAGTGAAAAAGATCAAAGGAAGCCTGCTTAGCAGACTACAAATTCTATATAATTATTGGAAGGACAGTATTACCTTTACTTTTCATATTCTACTATGGCACAATGTTGTGACAGAATTAGGCCTAAATCCAAATTGTATTCTCAAGAAGAGCAGATCTATTGAATTTATTTCTGTTCAACATGCATGTAAACTCTGCTGAAGTAACTTTCTACTCTAACTAGGACTACTATCCAAACAGATATTGTAGCACCTTTGAGACGAATGGAAAGCTGGTAGTATGAGCTTTTGTAGACTTGTGTCTACTTCCTCAGATGTATAGGGTGGATTGTAGAGTCCAGAGACACACCTATATAAGCCTGTTGTTCTCACACACAACCAGCTTATATAGGTCTGTTCTGGACTCTCCACACTATGCCCCTGAGGAAGTAAGCTCAAGTCTATGAAAGCTCTTTCTACCAGCTTATTTCTCTCAGCCTCAAAGGTGCTACAAGATCCCTTTGCATACTGATTTTCCAAGCTAACCTGGCTATGTCTTTGAATTCTAGCTAGGACATGTAGTTCAATTTGTACCTTCTTATCTACATGATTGCAAAGACAGGATCCAGTAACTTCAAGTAGCCAGAAGGTCATGGCTAAAGCTATTATTGCATTCTTTATTACAGCCCAGTGACAGGACCAACTAAGCAAATCTTTCTTGTAAATATCCTTCACCTATAGTAGGTACCAGATTAAATTCTTCACAAGTTAGTATATCCAGATGCTATGGAATGAATATAACAGATGATCGAATGTGAACACAAGTGCCTAAGATTCTGGAGAAATGCTGCCAGTTCTTTGGGCATAATAGGATATTACAGTGTGGGATATCCACACAGGAATCAACAAGAGAGCTGGTGGTATAGAGAGGAAATTAAAGGAGGTAGATAGAAGAAAGGCAGTGGTGGGAATAATTTTCTTTTGCTACACTAGGGTAAATAGTGGAGGGAAGAGGACAAAGAGTGTGGGCACATTCAGGAAGGCAGGGAGGCATTGGAGAAACAGACTTTTTATAGCTGAGAGATTTTGTTAGCCTTCCTATCTCTCCACTATACAATCCTAGAAAAAGTGCAACCACTGAATTCCAACAAGAAAATATAGAGAAATTTGCTTCAGTCACAAGCTGAATGGTCTGAAGATGTGCAACTGGAGTGGAAATCATGCAGCCCTGTAAATGTTTGGAGGCTGCAACTACAGTGGTACCCCGGGATACGAATTGATCGCGTTACGAAATTTCCGGGATACGAAGAAAATAGATAGGAAAAAACTGTTCCGGGTTACGATGTTTTTTTTCGGGTTACGAATTTTTTTTCGGCGCGAAATTCAAACCGCAAAGCGCGGCTAGCGGCTTTCCAGCGCTAGCCGCTAGCCTTTTCGGGTTGCGAAATTACTCGGGTTACGAACGGAGCCGCGGAACGAATTAATTTTGTAACCCGAGGGACTACTGTACAAGCATTCCTCAGCATAGATTATACTGGCTAAGGTTGCTGGAAAATGTATTTCAATCATATCTGAAAGGCTACATGATTTTTCCTCCTGGCACTGTGCACAGTAAAATACAGAGCTCTACTGTATGCAGTAACACAGGACCAACTAAGCAAATCTTTCTTGTATTGGTCAAAAATCTTATATAAATTGTATACATTATTAGAAGAAAATAACAAATGTATCAATAGCAAGTACATTTCTATATGGCTTATCAGTGCACTTAAGCACTCCTTCAGTGGTTTATAATGTGTAAGCTAATTGCCCCCACAAGCTGGGTACTAATTTCAGTGAGCTTGGAAATATGCCAGACTGAGTCAGCCCTGAGCCCCTGGCTGGAACTGAATTCACAACCTTGTGGTTTGTAAATGAATGGCTGCAATACAGGCATTTAACCACTCTGCCACCAGGATTCCTATATCAATAAAGACCAAAGCAAAGAAGATCAATATATAATCGCCACTGCTATGATTTAAACTTGAAAGTAGCTAACCTGCATTTTATAACACCCCATGTATAGCAGTTCTAGCCAGGTGTAGGCCTTTGTTGCCTACACAATGAATTAGACTATCATCACATATTTCTAAGCAGTTAGAAATCTGGAACTGCAGCCAAAGAAGAATATAGCCTAGGGCATGGATATAAGGTGGCCTGCTCATATTTTTTAATTCAGAAAATTTCACACCAATTGCAACACACTAAATGTAATGTGAACAAGTTTACTTCATGCACACTGAACTGCTTTGACATAAGCTGGCATTCTCTCTGACATCAGAACTGTTGTACAGAGTGGTTTTTCTGGTCCATAATTCAGGGCACCAGAGTAGGATTTCACTTTTAGGCCCTGCATCCTAAAACACCGTTGAAACCCGGGTATACATGCTTAGATGAGAGAACTTCTGAGTCTTGTTCCCAGAATTTGGAAGGATCTTCCAACATTGTTAGCATTAAAAAAAGAATGTTGTCTATTTTAAAACAAAAATTCCTTCCATCCATCTACCAGATTCATGACAATACTCCCTTTTCTTTGCTAAATTTAATTAAGGATACATGTGATCTAATTTTTAAAAAGAATTCAGAAGAAGTATGTATATCCTTTTATTATTTGCCTCCCCCACAATTTCTTTTTCTTTTTAAATTATACATTCCGTATGCATACAATTGAAATGATTATTTAATCTGACAAGGTAGTAAAATTATAGCCTATGCTACATTCCACATATAAGCTTACAAAAATCTGGCTAAATGTTAGCAGAGGAGAATGAGATACGTGTTTACTTTTCTATACCAATGGATGCAGAGCAGAGTGGAAATTTTCATCCTGGATGGTACATTATTCTATTATTAAAAATGTATATTCTGATTTCCTTCCCCCTTTTTACCCTCTTAAAAATAAATAAAGCACTTTTCCTTCCTCCATCTCTATTAAATTCCAGTTACTTACCTCAGCTCAGAACACTGAATGTAGAATTAAACAAAACTTTAAGTAGGAAGGGAAACCATCACAAAAGAAAGACTGCTTTATAATCCAAGGCAAGAGCAAGTCTCACATCTTTGCATTTGTTCTGAACGTAAGATTAATCACCAATGGAATGAATGAATAAATGAATGTGTTTAATTAGGGAAATCACACTGTTGATTAACACCATAGAAAGCTCAAGTACACCAACCCAGATTCTTTAAAATGAAGACCAGCATGGGGTTGCTGACTTTTATGGAGGTATGCAGATTTGCAGTACATATGGAATCAGCAAGGTTTTAAGTCTTTGCCAGGGATATTTATAGCAAAATGAAATAAGTCGTCTGTAGACTATAGGGCAACTGATTTCTATGCACACAATGAATTTCTGACTTTTTAAAGAGCAGCCATGTCCCCCAATTGTGACAATTGTTTATTCTTCCTTAACTATCACCCAGCCTCAGGCCTTAAAAGAAATTGTGCACAGTTTTCCTAAACCTTGGACCAGAGGAAGGCTCCTATGCTTTGGTAATAGCTGTGTGGCTAGGAAAAGCCTCATCAAAAGATCTTAACTAGTTTCTCATTATTAGAATTTTAATAATAATAATAATAAAAATTTTATTTGTATACCGCCCTTCCAAAGATCAGGGCGGTGAACAGCACAGTAAAATCACATACATTAAATACATCAATTATCAACAAATGCACAGATTAAAACAAATTAAAACCCATCAGCCAACCATCTTGCCAACAAAAAGAGGGAAGAAGGCCAGAAGGAACTTCATTCGGGGAATGCAGCTTGAAATAAGAAGGTCTTTAAATCCCTTCTAAACTGAGCCAGGGAGGTGGCCGAGCAGAGCTCTGTGGGCAGCGTGTTCCAAAGGGCCGGGGCGGCGATGGAATACGTCCTCCTCGATGTGGAGGTAAGTCTGGCCCCTGGAACCCTAAGTAATTGCTGGCCAGATGTTCTGAGGGTGCGGGGCGGAATGTATGGGGAGAGGCGGTCCTTCAGGTATCCTGGGCCCAATCCATGTAGGGCTTTATAGGTGATCACCAACACCTTATACTGTGCCCGGAAGCAGATAGGCAGCCAATGCAGGTCTCTTAGCACCGGTGTAATATGGCTGGCCCTGGAAGTACCAGTGACCAGCCGGGCTGCCATATTCTGTACCAACTGTAGCTTCCGGGTATGGTATAAGGGTTGCCCCATGTAGAGAGCATTGCAGAAATCCAATCTAGAGGTTACCAGAGCATGTACCACTGTTTCAAGGTCCCTCTGGGCCAGGTATGGGCGCAGCTGGCGAATAAGCTGAAGTTGATTACAGGTGCTCTTGACCGTTGCATTCACCTGAGCTGTAAGGTGAAGCGGCGAGTCAAGAAGCACCCCCAGACTGCGCACAGAGTCCTTCACAGGAAGCGTGATCCCGTTCAGGACAGGTGGAACCACCGCCATTCCTGGGCCAGGGGAACCTATCACAAGTACCTCCGTTTTCTCTGGATTCAGACTGAGTCGGTTTTCCCTCATCCAGCCCATTACCGACTCCAGACAGGCCACGAGAGGAGAGACGCCATCTTCGGTCACTGCATCAGTCGGAGACATAGAGAAGACTATTTGGGTGTCATCAGCGTACTGATAACCCCGCGCCCCATGTCTCCGGATGATCTCTCCCAGTGGTTTCATGTAAATGTTAAATAGCATGGGAGACAGAATGGCTCCTTGAGGGACCCCAGTTGTAAGGGCCCTCTTATCGGAGCACACGTCTCCCAGCTGCACCATCTGGAACCTCCCAGAGAGGTAGGACCGGAACCACTGGAGCGCAGTGCCCCCGATTCCCACCTCTGCCAGGACCCCCCGCCCCAGAAGGATACCATGGTCTATGGTATCGAAAGCCGCTGGATGTCCAAGAGAACCAACAGGGACACGCTTCCCCTGTCGATGCCCAGACGGAGATCATGACCAAGGCGACCATGGCCGTCTCAAACCCCGTAACCCACCCAAAAGCCAGTTTGAAATGGGTCCAGATAATCCCTTCATCCAAGACCGATTGAGGCTGGATTGCAACCGCCCTCTCGATCACCTTCCCCAAAAATGGCAGCAGCGAGACTGGCCGATAATTTTCCTTACCATGCAACAGTTAAAAACAGAGCTTGGAAAAGCAGGGGTTTTTAAGTTGTCCATTAGGGGCCATGGCTAATTTTGCTCCAATCCCTCCAACACACAGTTTGGTTTCAGTTGGCTAAATGTAGGGGGTTCTATGTCAGTGGTACAGTATATCTGCTCCCCATGTATATCTGCTCAACATGTTGGGTCTATCTGCTCAGTCATTCTTTTCCCAAGAACACACCAATGAGAAGGATATTCAAGGAATAGCTTCTCTTGCTCATATTTCCTAGCAATTGGTATTGAGAAAAATATAATAATAATAATAATAATAATAATAATAATAATAATAATAATAATAGTTTATTTCTATCCCGCTTTTCCAACTATTGATCAAAGCAGCAATTACCTTTGATACTAGAGCTAATAAAGGTAAAAGGTAAAGGTAGTCCCTTGACATGAATGTCTAATTCATGTAGGGGGCAGTACTCATCTCCGTTTCTAAGCCAAAGTGCCAGCATTGTCAGAAGACGGCTCTGGTGGTCATGTGGCCAGCATGACTGTACTGAACACTGTTAGCCTCCCATTATCTATTTACTTGCATTTGCATGCTTTCAGACTGCTAGGTTGGCAGAAGCTGGGACTAGTGATAGGGGCTCAACCCATCATGCAGCACTTGGGCCTTGAAACTGCCAACCTTCCGATTTTCTGATCATCGGAACTGGCATCTTAACCACTAAGCCACCGCATCCTAGTGGCAATTATTAGTAGTTTCCATGACAATAGGTTGGTGAATCTGTTCTGTGTTTAATCCAAACTTTAAAGAGGTTATCCAAGGTGCTGAAACTGAGCTGGGATAGGGTGAAGTGCACTGGATCACTCCTTTAAAATTTGTACTAAAAACTGGAGCAAATTTAAATTCAGCCCCTCACTGGCACAACAGGGCTCTTGGTAGATGTGAGCAATTGGCAGAAAATTTGCAGAAAATGGCTATAACTTTAAAATGGAATCATTTTATTATGTCTTAATTCTGAAAAGCAGCCAGTACCAGCCTAATGGTGAGTTTTTCATTCATTCACTCATGCACTCATTCCTCTTTTTTGTGCATTTATTCATGGTACAGGAAAAATCTTGATTTTTTTGGTGTGTGTGTGGGGGTTAATCTTAATGAATATTTTGACGAAAGGTTTTAGGTCAAAATATGAATTATTCTTATAACAGGCATTCTTTGGACAAAGCAATAGCAAAGTTTAATGTCCTAGATATTTTTGATGTAAAAGCAATTTTTTATAAACCACTTACCTCTAATATTAATTCATTAACTTGCAAGAATAACTGGATGTGGTGGAGAAAGTATTTAGATTTTGTTTGCATAAAATGTCTAGAGGTACTACTTGCCTATCTAGTTTCCACATTCCATAGAAGAGTTGAAACAATGCTCCAGTTTCTTTAAAGAAAAAAAAATACTGTGACAAGTATTGACATTGAAACAGAATTTGAAATCTGCCCCTTTCAAGAACATTACTTTGCTTGTGTTCTTTGACATCTTCAGTTGTGACTGATTTATTTCAATAATGGAAGCTGCAACTCAAGACAATTCCTACCAGCTTGTAGGAGCTGGTACCTTGCAACATTGTTTAGCGCATGGGGAAGATGGATACTGATTATTCAGAGACGTTTGCTTAGAGCATAAAATTAAGCCCCAGACAGATTTTAAACTCCAAAAACAAAGCAGTCTGAAGATGGATCCATTTAGACCACTGTTATAACAATCAGAGACTCACTGGGTATCTTTGGAGAAAGTCATACCCCTCGGCCTTAAAGGAAGGCAATAGCAAATGCATAAATAAGTTTTTCCAAGGTAAGCCTAGGGTAGGGTTGCCATAAGTTAGAATCAATTTGAAGGCACATAACAATAACACCATAACACTAGTGCAATGTTATGTTGTGTTTGGTAACAGCGAACTACAATGTTGTGATGATAAAATCTACTTTTGATACTTGAAGTGGCAAATATGCTACAGTATTTGGGGAAGGGAAAAGCAATCTGGAGTGTGTGTGAAAGTAAGCACTAAGGTTCATTTCAGGCTTTTTAGGATTTGAGACACGTATCTGGTGTGGTTGGAACAATATTTTGACTCTTCCAAACTAGCCAAAACATATTCACACATGACAAGCCAATAAACCAGAGGAGTAAGACAAAGAACACCCAAAAACACTTAGAAGGAGCCTGGCAGGAGAAGGAATTTTGTTATCTGGGGAGACTATTATTGTCAATGTGGAGATGTCCTTTGCCAAGGTGAAAACAAATCATTAAGAAGATATCACAGCTGTAAAACTGCCTCCAAGGAGGCAGTTTTTGTAGAGGCAGGAAATGGAAGGGGGTGGGGAAGGTTGGAAAGGGAAGAGAATTGTTTTCATATAAAGTGGACGGAAACAAACTGTGCCTGGGTGACCTTTCTATCTCTTGCACTCACCAAGATCCTACTGAACAAGGCAAGAATATAGTTTAGTCCGTATTCTGATACAGATTCCCAGGAGGAAACAAAATAACATCTGAAAAAACAAAATAATGTTTGACTTATGAAACACTGTAGTAAGGAAGACTTATCATGTCACCTATGTGGCCTGTCAATTTTTTAAATAAAAAATGCAGTATATTCAGTGAGCCAGCACCTAGGAAGAAAGTGTTAACAGAGCATGAATAAAGAGTCCGTGAATGCCATATGTAGAAAGAAGAAGAACAAAAAGAATCAAATGGAATAAAATTGGAGAGAGCATGAGAATACATCAAATGTGCCAAAATAGTGTTCACAGTAACTCAGCAGTGTCTCTTCAAAATTAATGTCCTTTCTGCATGATTTATTATATTGTCAAAAGCTGCCAGGGTACAGAAAGACAAAAATAATAATAAAGAACCAGGATTGTGATTCAAAGTAGATTATGAATGCTACTTTAATCCATGAAAAGCTTGAACCTATCAATTTTCTGCCTATGAAACAAATTAAATGTCTCAGAAAGCATGGAGTCCTGCCTTGCAGTTTTCCAAAGAGGAGGATGTAAACAAAGCTACAATATGGAACACAACCACAGGCTGTGGAAAGTTGCTTTGAACAAGAATAAATATTATGTGATATCCATAACTGAGCATTGGTAGGGTGATGATATTGGAGCTGCATTAAATGTTCTGTTGCCGACATGTCCTAAAATCATATGCATATATAAAATTGGATAGGAACCTACCACAAAAAGTGTATGAACACTGGGAATTGTAATTCAACACTTCCTGAAGGTATTGGACAGTGGAAGTCTTGGCCTGAGAAATAGGACATCATAGTATCATAAAGTCATAACATAAAATGCCAGCATGCAAAGTTTTAATCAAATTAAATAATCTGAGTTTATGTTTAAAGTGTTACCTGCTTACAGATTTACATCCCCACAACTAAAGTGTTAGGGAATTATTTTTAATGAAACCCGACCATTAAGAGAGGTTACTGCTTGCAAGATTTTAACATCCATGCTGAGGATGTTGAGATACTGGAGTGTGTCCAGACCCTTCACCGTTTTGGTCATCCTTGTCTGGACACGCTCCAGTATCTCAACATCCTTTTTGAATTGTGGTGCCCAGAACTGGACACAATATTCCAGGTGGGGCCTGGTCAGAGCAGAATAGTGTGGCGCTATTACTTCCCTTGATCTAGACACTATGCTTCTATTGATGCATCCTAAAATTGCATTGGCCTTTTTAGCTGCCTCATCACACTGTTCATTCTGGCTTGCATTCCACTTTGAAGAGGAGGTAACTAAAGGTGAGGTAACTGAGGCACATACTTATTCAGTTTTTGTGGATGAGTTTCTGGTTGTTCAACATAATGATGTGAACAAGTTGCTTGGAGACGTGAGACCAACCACTTGTCTGTTGGGCCCATGTCCATCCTGACTAAAGCTGCCAGAGGACAATTGACCAATTGGGTGGTGGAGGATGTGAATGATTATTTGAAAGTCGGTTATGCTCCAATCCTTCTAAAAGAAGCAATTGTAAGACCTTTGTTGAAAAAAATCCTTTCATTGGACCCCCCACCTTTGGCCAGTCTTTAATCTCACCTTTCTAAATAAGTTCCTATAGCAAGAGGTAGCAATACAACTCCAAGCTTTCCTAGATGAAACAGATTACCTGGACACATTCCAATCTGGGTTCAGGACTGATTATGTGATGGACAGCCTTGGACATCTTGGCGGATGACCTTCAGTGGGAGTTGGACAAGGAGAGTGAGCAACTATTGATCCTCTTGGATCTTTTAGTGGTACTAGATACCATCCACCATGGCATCCTTCTGGCTGATATGTGACCTGGGGGCCTTGCCTTGCCGTTGTTCAGGTTTTTTAGTCTGAATATTCCCAGAGGGTGGTGCTGGGGGACTGCTGTTCGGCCTTTTGGCCATTAGCCTACAGGCTTCCACAGGAGCTCAATACTGTATCCTATACTTTTCAACATCTACATGAGGCTGCTGGGAGAGATAATCAGAGATTTGGGTTAGTTGGCCTGTTACAGACAGGCCAAAATAAAGCTGCTTCGAGTCATTTTGGAGGTATGGTATTTCAATTATGCATGCATCCTAAGAGGCCAAAAGCCACACCAAAGCCATGCGCCAGTTCTAAGGACTGGAGTGCAGCTTTGGTGCGGCTTTTGGACTCTTAGGACGCATGCATCATTGAAATACCATATCTCCAAAGTGACTCGAAGCAGCTTTATTTAGGCCTGTCTGTAACAGGCCGTTGTCATTAATACACTGATGGTACCCAGTTCTACCTCTCTTCTGCAAATAATGCTAAGGAAATTGTGTCAATATTGAATTGTTGTCTGGATATAGTAAAGGACTGGATGCAGGAAAATAAACTAAGGCTTAATCAAGACAAGATGTAAGAGCAGTAGGAAAACCAACCTGGGATGACAGCCTGTTCTGGATGGGATTACCCTCTCTCTCTCTGAAAGAACAGGTTCATAGCTTGGGGTTCTCTTAAATTCAGCACTGTTTCTGGAAGGCAAAGTTGTTGTGGTGGCCAGGAGTGCCTTTGCCCAGTTTCAGCTGATGTACCAGCTGCACTCTTGGGGAAAGCAGATCTGTTCATGCCTTACTTACCTCTTCATTGTAATGTACTGCAATGCATTCTTCATGGGGCTGCCCTTGAAAAGGGTTTGGAAGCTGAAGCTCATGCAAAATGTAACAGCTAGACTGATGTTTACCTTCAAAGCCCTAAATTACTTGAGGCCAAGGTATCTAAAAGACTGCCTCCTCCCGTATCAGCCTGCCAGAAATTTGAGAACTTTAGAGAAGGCCCTGTTGTTTGTCCCAACAACTTGTGTACTTAGGTTGGTAGTTCATATAACAGTGCTTTCTCTGTAGTATTGTAGATGCAATCTCCTTTGGAATGCAGTAGCAGTGTGGAAGTTCTTACTCAAGAACATTAGTCTGGCCCCATCTTTTTAAAGCTTATAGTGGGCAGCCAAGCCAGTGTGGTTCCATGTGGCGCTCAGTGTTTGAAATCGCTGTTTTTAACTGTTTCATAACTGGTTTCTGGGATTGTTTTTAGACTGCTTTTGGGAGTTTTCAGAGTATTTTATATGTTTTTAAAAATGTTTTTATCTTTGTATTGTGTTAAATGGTTTTAGTTTTTATTTGTGAACCCTTGTGTATTGGGAGGCAATACAGAAACACTTTAAATAAACAGTAAATAAATTATGGAAGCTGTAGTAAAAAATGTTTGGATTATAAAAACCACATTCTCCCCATGTGATACATACCAGTTAAAAGATTGAGGAACAGTAGGTGCAGATCCATTATCTAAAACAGATTAAAGGCTTTCCAGACAGGATGAGTGAGCAAAAAAGAAAGACTGTAATGATAATTGATAGTCCAAATGACAGTTTGCAACCAATTGATAAGAAAGAGAGAGAAGGAGTGAGTGAGAGAGATGCTGATCATTTTCAGCGAAGCAACTGCTAATCCTGTCCCACTTTTTGTGCCTTGGGAGTCCCCCAAACCAATAATGAATAAAGCAAAAAAAGCATGATACAAGGAGGGGAAAGAGTTAAGGTTAAGAGGCCAAGCCTTCAGCTGTGAGCTCTTCTGCTATCTCAGAATGCTTCTGCATACTGTTTTTCCAAGCTGGGTGGGCTCCTTTTTGATTTAAAAAAATATTAATATTACCATGCAGAGCCTTAACACACTTCTAATGCTTTAAAGAAATTCCAAGTTGATTGATAATGATTCATCATTAAGAAACCAGATAGTCAAAATTTACCAAAATTAATACTGTAGTTAGTGTTTTAGTGTAGTTTTAGTGTAGTATAATTAGTGTAGATATGGCTTCTAGTTACTTTCAAAATTTACTTTGGAAATATGGGACCATTTAAAATATCCCAAGATATTTTTAAAAGTTTATGCCATTCTCTTGTCTATTCTAAGGATCTTTCTTTTGTAATAGTGAATCATACAACAAATAATGTAAAAGGCTACTTATTTCCATCATCACAATGCAATGAGTAAAAGGAACACATTACTTCTTAGAAAGTAAGGGCCCGAACAGTCTGGACAAAATAAAGCTGCTTCAGGTCACTTTGGAGGGATGCTGTTTAAATGCTGCATGCATCCTAAGAGACTGGAAGCCACACCAATGCCAGCACAGCTTTGACACAGCTTCTGGCCTCTTAAAATGCATGTGTCATTTAAACAGCATACCTTCAAAGTGAACTGAAGCAGCTTTATTTTGGCCTTTCTGTTTGGGCCCTAATTTTCCAAGCTCTGTTTAGATCACTGCTGAGAGCAGAGTTTGGCAAAATAATTTTGGGGACTGCTGCTTCTGTACTGAGGATTATGGGAACTGTAGTGCTCAGGTTTAGAGTACAGGACCAAAAACAGTAGATGAGAGTTGGTTGTTCCTATGTTCCAAACTGACTGCTTTCAGAAGTGTTATGCTTTGGAAGACTTTCCTCCCATGTCTGCTTGTATCAGGCTGCAAGAGAAAGTGATCATTTGGAGCACATACACTTTCTTGAACTGTTCTTTTGTACTTACTCATAGCAAAAAATCTACATCCTATGCAATGAAACTAGACCAGATTTTTTCAGCTTGCTTGATCAACATCCCAGGGCAAATCAGCTCCAAGCTAAGAATGCCAGAGCAACACAAGTCTTCTGATTTCCTATTATAAACTTGAACATGCTTAAGAAAAAAGTTAAGATGCACAGGGAAAGTAGAATCTGGCAAAGCTCCTGACAAGCATTTCATACCAGAATGAACAAAATAATGCAGCTGTCTAGATCTTCCTGTTGCTATTCAATGGGGAAGGGGAGCAAGAGCAAAGAAAGCAAAAACAATATCCATTATCAAAAGTTCATTTTAAAAATCACTGTATTCCACAAAATATGAAGGAAATGAATATTCTAAAGAATCACCTCACCAGCCCAAATGCAACTGATCAAAACTAAGATTTAATCGAAATAGCCCTCATTACTTGCTTTAAGATTTTTATGTTTATGTGCTGGTTTGCCCTATCTTTAAAGCATCAGCTGAAATGTTTTTTCTGCCATTGGACATCTGCAGTGTTTAGCACTATCTTTGGCGACAACACAAAATGTTTAAGCACATCAATATTACCATAAATTGAACTGTGTTAACGATAAAACATATATTGAAAATATTGAAGTACCACTAGTTAAAAATATTTGAATTACTGCAACGCTGTTCATTAATCTTATCCAGTTTTATGGCTGAACAACATACTCATTTATCACATTAATTATTATGTCATTATTTCACTGCTGGGAATTAAACAGCTGCACACAGAGAGAATTTTAATCCCTCCCCCTTCCTCCAAATTTTACTGCCCTGATCAAGTTAGATACTATATGATAAAATCAGTGGAATACTCTAAATGTGAGCTCAAAACAGGATTGGAAAGGATAATAAGCCTCAGGATATGCACCCATTTCATATGTAAGTGCCAACCATCTGTTAATGAAGGTAGCATGGTGATCATATCAACTCAGGGTGAAACCAGATGTTAAAGGGAATGTACATCCCTTAAATTACCCCATTTTCCATTCCATGGTGGGACTTATAGGTAAGGGCCACAGTGCTTGAAAATTCAGGCCATGCTTACCTTTCAACAGCTAATCACAGAAAAATTCATGTTAAATGCAAGATATGTAGGCAAGCAAAAACATATGCTATGACACAGATGTCTTTCACCACTTAGGGATTTCACCTCTCCAACAATCATGCTAAACATATTATCTAGTTTCACCATCAATCCAGTTGATATGGTTGTTGTGCGCCTTCAAAGAACTTCTGATTTATGAAGTTTCCGATTAATGGTGACCTGAAGGCAAACCTATTACATGGTTTTCTTGGCCAGATTTGTTCAGATGGGATTTTGTCTTTGCTTCCTCTGAGGCTGAAAATGTGTGAATGGCTCAAGGGCATTCAGTGGGTTTCCATGCCTGAGCAGGGATCTGAACTCTGGTCTCCAGAGTTGTAGACCAATACTCACACCACTACACCTTGCTGGCGCTCTTATCTAGTTGATACTTTTCCCATTTTAATTGCTGAACATATTCACATTATTGCTAGTTTATCATTCTAAAGCCATCGTGTGGCATCATTTTGTATGTTGTTTGTGTCACTGCTATCCTTTTTCTCAAACTTAATTCCCATTTCTCAAAAGAAATAAAAGTAATTAATTTAGGTAATTATGTCCTACTGGAATAACCTTTGGGACATCACTTTCCTCCCTCCCTGCAGACGCCTATGCATCCAGAAAACCACTTCTAAATAGTTTCCCAGCTCTATAGAGCTGGTTTTGGGAGCACACACACAGCGACAATAGGAGTTGTCTCTTCTCATCTGCTAGTAGAAGCTCACTGCTGGATTCTGTTAGTTTCACAAATGAAGTAAGGCTGCATGGACACAGCCGAAATAATCCAGGTTGACAACATTTTAACTGCCATGACTCAATGCTATGGAATCCTGGGAATTGTAGTTTGTTGTGGAACATTGGGAGTGCTTTGATTGAGAGTTCCTGCATGGCAGAGGGTTGGACTAGATGGCCCTTGTGGTCTCTTCCAACTCTATGATTCTATAATTCTCTGGCTGAGCAGAGAATCGAACCCTGGTCTCCTAGTCCAAACACTCAAACCACTATATCATGTTTTAAGTAGAATTTTGTTATTATTATCTATATTTTATTGTTAAGCTGACTTGATGAACACTTTTAGTGTGTTGCAAATGTAATACACACATAAATTGTCTAGTATAGGCATACCTTTTCAAAATACCAGTCAAGTGTATTATCCAAACATTTTGCAGTTATATACAGTATTAAATACACAGCGACTCAAAACTATTGAAAATCCATAGAGTTTGGCAAGTTACTATTAGAAGTAATCAGGTGTAGTTATAGCTCAAGCTGCCAACTCTTGACAAGGCAGTTAGTGACCATTATAGTAACCATTTTTAAAAACAGCTCCAATTTCTCAAAAATAATGAAATCTAATTACTCCTAGTTACTGTAAATGTATCCAAATGTTTCTTATCCACCAATACAAGGCACATCTTACACATCTCAATGTAGAAACATAGAATCAAAGAACCATAGAATTGGAAGAGACCGCAAGGGCCATCCAGTCCAAGCCCCTGCCATGCAGGAAATCACAATCAAAGCATCCCCAACAGATGGCCATCCAGCCTCTGTTTGAAGACCTCTAAGGAAGGAGACTCCACTACACTCCGAGGGAGTTTGTTCCACTGTTGAACAGCCTTTACTGTCAGGAACCAAGAAGTCATCACCCAAAGAATACTTCAGAGACAAGCATATGAATCCTGTTCCATATGTATTAGAAGGTTGCTTTGTTAGGAAATTAGTTTGAGCATCTCTTAAACTTTGTTTCAATACTATATGCAAACCACAGTGGAATCTTTCCAAATTAAAGGTCCTATCTTAATATAAGACTATTAATATATTCCCTTTACATTCATAAAGCTAGCACCTGTGTTTTCAGGTGTGCAGGTGAGTAATACAGTACTGACAATCAAAGCCATTAAAGTGAAACAGACATATAAATTAATTTCCTTGCCATTTCACCAGTAAATGGCGTAAAGATGGCACATATTGCTATTGTTCATCAAAATTTATTTTAGCATTTTGAAGTTCTCATTTCAAGGCTGAGGAAGAAGGCTATTTTTTTTTTAATAAGGAGCTGATGATTTAGCATGATTAATCAAACTGTCTTGCAGAAAGCTTAGAAATGTTATTTGTCCTGCAACTTCCAAACATCTTTGGATATGCTGCCTTGGGGATTTGGGGAGTTACAGTCCAAAAAATAATTTTCCCAAGCTCTAGTTTTTCAGATATCTATCCCCTCATTTCAAATGAGAAAGAGCCTGTGTAGGGAGAGCCACTCACTAAAGAATTAAAAGTTTGTTACTTTGGGACCATTCAGACTACCTTTTACCCTGGATCAGAACCCGGATTAACCACGGGAAGTTCATATAAGCCCCGAATCTCCCACAAGCAAATCCGAGGCTTTCACACCAGTTGAGGGGCAAATGCCCCTTAGCATGGGTCATTTGAAAGTGGAGTAAAAGCTGTATCTTTTTTAAAAACTGGGTCCGGTGAATATGAACTTGTCCCCGATCATGATCAGGTCAAGTTCAAGGGAGGGATTTAGGTCAGAGGGAGGGCAGAGGACAGAGCATGCCTCCCCTTCATTAGGGCGAAGGAGGAAGAAGAAGATGAAGGAAGGAGCTAGGGGAAAGAAGGGGGCCATGGAGGGCAATATCAGGAGGAAAAGGAGGAGAAGGAAGGAGCTGGAGGATGGATGCCAAGGGCAGAATCGGGCTAACGGGGGAGGAGGAGGAGCCAGAGAAAGGGTCAATTAAGGGTAGGTCAGAGGGAGGACAGGGAACGGAGCAAGCCTCTGCTCTTGCAGGCAGCTTTCTTTTAATTTTTGACAGACTATGCACATGCTTTTTGCTACAGATCGATACATATATAGATAGAATGTGTGTTTGCTTGTGCTACTTTCCCTTTCATTTCCTTGCTCCCAGCACAGCACTTTGCAAAAGGCTTTTTTTCTACATTATTTTTTATATGCGAATGCTACAATGCAAATGTTACAAATGTTTCTCTTTCAATTTGGCAAATTGATACAGAATGCTTTTGCTACCGTCTGTAAGGAATTCTGGGGTGGCTGAGGGAAAGAAAAGGATGCAGAGATGCCATTTGGGGTGAGGAATTAATTATTGTTATTGTTGTTATTATTATTATTATTATTATTGTATGTGTATGAGGCATTCTGGGGTGGCAAGGAGGGAGGATGCAGAGATGGCATTAGATTGCATTTTGTGGTTGAAAACGAAGGCAGGGGAAGCTCCATAATCTGTAGTGACCCAAATATACAACACACACACACCTGGAAGTTTTTAAATTTGACAAAATATGCGCACACTCCCACCTGTTTTTTTTAAAAGAGGGGGGAAGCACACATCTGATTGCCCAATGGCTGTAGGAAATGTCAACTTGACTAAAGCGGAACTGAATTTGATTGACAGCAAAGACACCTTCATTTTAAACTGGTTCTGCAAATGTGAACTCTCTGGAAGAGCTGCAAGGGCATTCAGAGTTTAATTACCCTGATTGAGGTAAATTATTAGTGGGAACTTGCTTCTGGAGGGATTCGGGGAGGGGTCCGAATCTGCCCAGTTCCATCCAGCACAAATAGGTGAGTCTGAATGGGGCCCTCGTTTGGATCTGATCTTTTCTGAATTCTAAGTTAACTAGGAAGAATGTTCTCACATTACATCTGGGGTAGTATGTAGCATGGTCATGCATCCTATTTTGTCAAGTGCAGTCCTCTATTTTAATTACTTTGTAATTGAAGGACTATCCAGTTTGTGGCTGCATCTGCACTGCAAAATTAATGCAGTTTGACACCACCTTAACTGTCATGGCTCAGTGCTACAGAATTCTGGGATTTGCAGTTTGTTGTGGCACCAGAGCTCCTGACAGAGAAAGCTGAATGTCTCACAAAACTACAGTTTCCAGAATCCTATAGCATTCAGCTATGACAATTAAAGTGGTGTCAACCTGGATTATTTCTTCAATGTGGAAGCAACCTATATGCAGTTTAAAGATAAAGAGCCCAAGAAGACAGAGCAGATTCACTATAATTTCGATTCAATGCATGCAGTTTGTTTCTCTACAACTTCTTTTATTCTGCATTACACAGCAACATATTTGTTTATTGTTTATATTTCATTTCTGTTCAATCTTTCCCCCTCCATGCAGCACATGAGAATTTACAACTTAGGTTAAAACAAAGTATAGGTAAATTATAGAATAATAAAATACTTATAAACAATTAAATAAACAATCTTATTAGAAACTCTGAAATCTTTTAAAACACATTTTTTAAAAAAAATATCGGCATTACACATTGGCTGATGTAAATTAAATCAAGGACCAATATTTAATTCCTCAGCAATGTTCTACAGTCATCTTGTTACGGTAACATCAATGTTACTTCAAACTGTGCAGATAACATGCTTTAGTTTGGATCCAGACTTAAGCATAGTTAGAACATCTTCACTGAAATTACTGTGACTTTCCTAATAATGGTTAAAGGGGTTTCAGTTGATTAACTCCGAGTAAGAGTAAATGTGGAACCAACTCTGTGATATGAACCCAAATCATAGGATTAGTCCCAATTAAAGCAGACCTATACCATTCGACAATTAATTTAGTGCAATTAATTTATGTCCATGTTTCCAAACCTACTTTAGGTGATTTCTTGGTTTAGACCAGTGCTCCCAAAACTTTGTCCTCCAGATGTTTTGGATTTCAGCACCCAGAATTCCTGACTATTGGCCAAGCTGTCTGGGGCCTCTGGCAGCTGAAATCCAAACCACTTGACGGACCAAAGTTTGGGAACCGATGGTGTAGATGTTGCTAAAGAATGTTCAAATACAGGCACTTTTCCCCCCATGGTTCTCTTTTAAACTCAGCTTGAGATCATCTGTGAAGGCTTCTCTCTCAACACATTTCTATTATCAAAACAAGAGGGTTTCCTATCCCAGAATTTGGTTTATTACAAAAAATATGTGACAGATATTTTTTATACATTTTCCTAGTATCCACTACCTAGTATTCAACAGATACCTGTTTGCTATATGCCAAAAGAGTGATATTTTTAATTACAGATAAAAGTAGAATGAGAGGGGGGGGGGGGAATTAAAAACGTTTTCCGTCATCAGCATACTATAGAAAATAAGTCACGAGTCTTCTAGCACTCATGTTGGTAGTAATATAGCAAGATTTATGTTGTCTTTATCCACATGCCTATCTTAAAATACAGTGAGACTATTTTATTTAAAAACTTAGAGCCTGGTACATTCCTAACAGTCTCAGTTTTCTGTCTCCTATCATAGCAACATTTCCAGTATATCAGCAGACAAATGAGTACTAGTCCTTTTACCTTCTCCACCACTAGCTCCTTTTCCTCCTTCTCTTTCTTCTCAAAATTGGACTACTTTGTGTGAAATCCTATCTTTTGATCGCATGACCTTCCAGATATTTATTAAAAAGCTACAATACTCTGAATGGCATTGGGCAAATGCTTATAAAGGAGAAAGGCAGTAAAGGTTCAGATCACACTTTGTCATCTTCTGTACATTTTATTTTTCACCCTTTCTCTTTGAAGGCTGATTCGACAGATGAGTCAATTCAGTCTGTTCCTTTAAGAGTTTAACCAGATTTCATACTACTGATGGTATTTTCTTTTGTACCTGAGAAAAATGAAGCTTTTTGTCTTGCTTGCACACTTTGCTTGAAGTATGTATTTACCAAGGGGATAAAACAGATGCCTCTGTATCCCCCATGGCACATTGTGACTACAAGGAGAGAGAAAAAGAGAGAGAACAAAACAGCACAATAGATTTTATTTGCTTTCACATCAGTAGAGTCAAAGGCAAGGTTATTTGGTTCATTAAAGTAAATGCCACACTATCATCCCTAATCTTTGATAACAGATGTCTTCTGCCTTTAGACCAGATGCTAGATGTACCATAATAATTTTTGGAGGCTATTCTAATGGCACAGTTAGTAATTTGGCAACCTCCTCCTTTTGTCTGAAGAGCAGCAGGCATCTATTTGAACAAACTATGTACAGGTTATTGTATGATCTGAATTATAGGTATAATTTTTCCAGATTATTGACACAACAGTGCCCAACATTAAGAAAGAACCTGCTTAAAACATAGTGCTGCTATATTTTGATTTAATTTCTTAGATCTTGGCAGTAGCTCCAGGATGTGAAATTCTTTGGGGCAACTGGACCTAGGAAAGCCAGCTAAGACTTGCATACTGTTTTGATGACAGTTAGTGCTTGGCTTGGGGTTGATACACTGGCAAAAGCCAGAAATAGTGAACTCTGCTCTAGTTCCCATCTTACAGTATATTTTTTAGCTGAGATGGCACAACAGAACATTTGCTTTATAGGATCAGGCTACCTGCTGTGTTTATATAAAGTCCAATCCTTTGAAATTTGGCCAAAACATAATAAAAATAATCCTTGAATAATAGCATTCACTAGGGAGATTTATTAAACATTTTGCCAACTTTTTTAGTTTGAGAGGGCATAACAGCAGATGTGCTGGAGGGCTGGCAGCAATCCATGGAATTAGAATAATAAACAACCAACAAATAGCACACACTACATTGTCATTTCAGTCAGTTCAAAGAGTTTTAACAAAAGTGAATCAAGATATATAACACAAGGGAGATGAAGAATGCATCCAACAATGTCTCATTTGCAGAAGGGCTTTTGATCTAGCAGATGCCATCACTAAACAAAGAATGAGGAGGTAGTTGTCACAGATATCCTTTGCCTTGGAAACCCTTATCCCAGATCATACTGGTTCAGAGGGTCTTCACAGGGGAGGAAGAAATCAACCAAAAATCACTTCCCCCACTTCTATTCGTGAAGATTGTTCACTAGATCAAAAGCTCATCTGAAAGAGAATTACTCTTTTCATTCATGTAAGAGTGCAATCATGGGTGCAATCAAGTAACTTACTTAGGAGCTTATCCCATGGCTTAATAAATCGATTTACCTCTACCTGGCTTAAATTTTAATTCAGCTGGCATCCTGATATTATCACAAGATTTTTGCTGCCTAATTTGCCACTCGAATACAGCTGGGTCCATCACTTCTTCCAGGAGTGCTACTTGCTGCTCTTTTCGGATCTAGGGGTTTTCTGAGATAAGAAAATGGCCACTGGAGTGCTCCTGGAAGCAGGGATGGACCCAGGCTGTATTCAGGCAGCAAAAACATTGTGATAATATCAGGATGCCTGAATTAAGATTTAAGATGGGTAGAGGTAAATCAATTTATTAAGCCATGGGATAAGCTCCTTAATAAGTCTCTTTGTCTGTAAGAGTTCCTGAGCCCCTACTCTATAATATTCCTCCATTTTGTTCATGCCAGCACTGTATTTCCATTCTGAACATAAGTCCTGGCTCAATACATCAAAAATCCATTTGTGGGATTTGGGTGGCAAAGTTGGTTGAGAGATTCTGGAAGCTGTCATTCAAAAGAGTACATTTTCCAAACTCATTTGTGCTCAAGTGTCTTATTCCAGATAGCTTCTGTTTTTGTGCTGCTAAACTCTCAAAACCTACCAGCCAATGGGGACAGGGCTTGAATGTCAGGGCAACATTCTCTGTAAAGTTAGAACATTCCCAGGACTCTCAGGCATGCCCAGCCAATGCACTCAGCTCATTGGCTGACAGCATCAAAAAGAGTAATGCAACTCTACCCTTTCTGTCCATCAAAATCATTTCCGTTATGTATTCCAGAACTTAAATTCTTTTGTGTTCCAGGACTAAGGCCCAAAATGAACAGGCCAAATAAGGTAGCTTCTGACTACTTTGGGATGTGGCATTCAAACACCACCACCCCACCCCCAGCAGCCCAAAGCTGCTCTGGCACCAAGATCTGGTCCTTTAGGCAGGATAAAAAAGCATTGGATTAAATCTGACTTTTGGTGGCACCGGGTTGGAGCCACAGTAGTGGCCCCCTTAGGGAATGAACCATGCGGTCACTGTGGTCCCAGCCCAATCATGGCCAAAGTAGCCTCCGGCCACTCATTCTGGGCCATCTGTTCCAAGTCTAAGGAGTTTTAGGGAATTCTGAATCAGGCTGATTTGCACTGGGTTTGGATTAGATTGGATTGGCCTAGTTCAGTTTCAGGGCAAGTTGTCATGGCCAAGTTGAACATGAGTCAACAGTGTGATCTGCCAGCTAAAAGGGCCAATGCAATTCTAGGCTGTATCAACAGAAGTGCAGTGTCTAGATCAAGGGAAGTAATAGTACCACTCTATTCTGCCTTGCTCAAGCCTCACTTGCAATACTTTGTCCAGTTCTGAGCACCACAATTCAAAAAGGATGTTGAGAAGCTGGAGTGTGTCCAAAGGAGGGCGACTAAAATGGTGAAGGGCCTGGAAACCATGCCCTATGAGGAACGACTTAGGGGGCTGGGGATGTTTAGCCTGGAGAAGGGAAGGTTAAGAGGTGATATGATAGTTCTGTTTTAAATATTTGAAATGATGTCATGTTGAGGATGGAGCAATCTTGTTTTCTGCTGCTCCAGAGAATAGAACCTGGAACAATGGATGTGAGCTACAAGAAAAAAAGATTCCACCTCAACATTAGGAGAAACTTCCTGACAGTCAGAGCTGTTAGACAGTGGAACACACTCCCTCAGAATCTCCTTCTTTGGAGATTTTAAAACAGAGTCTGGATGGCCATCTGTCAAGGATGCTTTGATTTTGAGTTCCTGCATGGCAGGGGATTGGACTGGATGGCCCTTGCGGTCTCTTCCGACTCTATGATTCTACGAAACTTACAAACACAGATCCTTTTCCTGGCCTTGCCTCACTCCCCTTCGTCCTTGCATACTCCCCCTCTCTTCCTTTCCTCTTTTTGTGCCTTCATAGTGCTACTCTCCCTGGCTTTACCTCTCTTCTTCCTTGAGTCACTTTGCACCTTCACCATGCTTTCCTCCAATGCTTCTTGAACTCTGCTACTTACATCCCTCACCCTGCCTTCCTTCCTTGCCTCACCTTCTGTCATCAGTCCTCCCGCTCTTTAACCTTCATCACCTTATGTCTACTTTTCTTGCCACTTGCACCCTGCCACTGTACCACTCACCCTCCCTTGTCTTACCTTTGGTTCTTGCATTCTGCATCTTGCATGTCTATCCCCTCCATCTGTTCCTTTCCATTCTCATCAGTTTGTTCAACCGCACCCCTTTACTGGCACTCATATGCCTTGTCTCCTACCTTCTGTCCCTCCTGCACTTGCTTGCTTCACCTTATCTTTGTGCTTCCTTTCCTTGCAGCTACAATATCCTCTCCGACCCTCTCTTCCTCCCCTTATTTTACTTTATTCATTTATTTTATTAATAGTCTGCCTGTCTCCCAAACTGGAGCCAAAGCGGCTCACAAAAGATACTTTAAAAACAGGACAAGTGTAAACACAGAATTAAAAATCTCACATTAATATAACAAGTTTAAAAAATCATTAAAAACATAAAAAAGCAAACACTGCAATAAGAAGCCCCTCTGGGTGCAAAAAACCAGCTTGAAAAACTTTTGCCTTCCAATGAAAGCACAAAAGGGCCAGCCTAGCCTTCCCATGGATAGGTGGAAGTAGCCACTGAGAAGGCTCTGTCTCATGTCCTCACCAAGCAAGCATCTGATGGTGGCAGGATCAAGAGAATACCTTCCCCTGAAGATCTGAGCCATCTGGCAGATTCATATGGGGAGATGAAGTCATTCAAATAATCGTCTCCTCTTGCTTCACTTCATGTTGCTGCCTGTTGCTAATGGAATGCGTTGCTTTAAGGAGAGATCTGGTAAGTAGGCAGCTGAAGTCAATGGTACCTTTGCTGCAGAACAAGGAGCAGAGGGAGAGAAAAAGACAAAGAGAGGGGGAGAAGCAAAGCAGGAGGGGTAGTAGAGTAGTAGCAGTAGTAGAGCATTAGTGAGCAGGAGGAAAGATGGGATGAAGAATGAATAGCAATACAGGGACGGCTCCCAGAAGTGGGAGACTGCCCTCCATAAAATGAAACTTGGCATTTTCCCTAGATAGCTATTAATAATAATAATTAAAAAATTGATCCATCAAGCAAGTAATGAAAAACAACAAACTCCAAGGAACTTTAAATGCCAATTATTGTTTTGTAGCTTTTTCTTGCTTTGTAAGTAAAACCTCCTTCTTTTTGAAGTTCCATTGTTTTCTGTGCAATCCTTTCAAGAAGCTCTGCAAAACAGACTTTGGCCTACTTTACCTCCAAAGCTACACTTTCCTCTAGAGTTGTACACTGACTCAGGGAGCTGGAAATTGGTATTGAGAGACAATGGATTATGGCTACTATTTTAATAATGAAGTGCTGTAAATGTTTTGAAATTGAAATTTAGACTGGGAGAGGTAAACCGAATTAATAAACCAAGTGATAAGCTCCTGTGAGTGTGTTTAACCAGTGAATGAAATCTTCATCACACTCATAGGAGTTTATCACTTGACTTATTAATTCGGCTTACCTCTCCCAGTTTAAATTTCAATTTGAGCTGCATCCTGATCTTATCAGAAGGTTTTTGCCACTGAATTTGCCGCCCAAATACATCCTGGATGCATCCCCACATCCAGGAGCGCTCTGGCTGCCATTTTCTTATGGATCCGAAATTTTGGATCTGAAAATTCCCACAGCACTACTGGAAGTGGTGATCCACCTGGGATCTATTCAGGGGGCAAATTCAGCAGCAAAAACCTTCTGATAACATCAGGATGCAGCCCAAATTGAAATTTAACCCTGGTGAGGTAAGCCGATTTAATAAGCCAAGAGATAAGCTCCATAGACTTGTTTCTCACAAAACAATTGGACAGAAGAAGGACTACACATTTCTCCTCATAACTCTGCTTACATAAGGTTTAAAGTCTTCCTTTAAAGAAATGAAAACTTGGATTTGGGGCCACATGATGGTAAGCAGGCAACAAGTGGCATGCCTAGAAACCAAGTACACTGGGCTCTTGGTATCCACTGGGGTTTGGTTCAAGAACACATCCCCTCCATGGATACCAAAATCTATGGATGCTCAAGTCCCATTAAATACAATAGCATTTTAAAATGGTGTCCCTTATATAAAATGGCTAAATCAAGGTTTGATTTTTAGAATATATATATATATATATATATATATATATATATATATATATATTAGGTTGTAGTGCATAATACAAGTCTGGAACAATTTATAAATATTTGCCTTTCCCATGATCTCACAGTTTGATATGAGTTCCTATAAAGGTAAAGGTTTTCCCTTGACATGAATGTCTAGTTGTAACCAACTATAGGGGGTGGTGTTCATCTCCGTTATTAAGCCAAAGAGCCAGTGTTTTATGAAGACTACATCAGTGGTCATGTGGCCAGCATGACTGCACTGAATGCTATTTACCTTTCCACTAAAGTGATACCTGTTTATCTACTTGCATTTACGTGCTTTCAAAGTGCTAGTCTGGCAGAAAGTGGGATTAGTGAGAAGAGCTCACCTCCATCATGTAGCACTTGGGCCTTGAACTGCCAACCTTCTGACCTTCCGATAATCAGAATTGGTATCTTAACCTCTAAGCCACTGCATCCCTATGAGTTTCTATATTTTACATGAATTCCATAATATATGTGTATTTAATGGTGTGAATAATTTATATAATTTCACTTGTTAACCAAGGGGACATACTATCATGTTTTCTATATATGAAACAGCGTTCAACAACTTTTCCCCCTCTGGTACCTGTTGGATATGTGGTGGCTGGTGGCTTCCATATCAGTCCAAGTTGTGTAATTGCCATAATATATATGCCAAGATCTTTTGGAACTACTGCTCTGAGCTAGCAGAATAGAAATCATACCTTATTACTAACCTAACTACAGTTCAGTTTCTTCCTAGTTTCCCCCTCCAACACACACTTTAAAGAAAAAGAGCTATTTTAAACACCAAAACCTCTATGGATCTGCCAGTACTCTGAAGTCTCCCGCTGCACAAGCACTCCTTGGATTTTAAACCAGCTACATGAATGAGTTCCTTGTGACACTGTTCCACAGTGAGTATTTTATAGGTCTAGTAAAACCACAATGAAAATACGACACGCACGCACACACCCATCACCTAATATTGAAACTCTGTTATTAGTTTTTTGGGATTGATTTCCAAGTGAAAAGTAGCAGCAGTTATGAAATCCTTGCAACCAGATCCCTCCTTGGCAGAAAACCATAAGGACATACTGTTACATATCTCCACAAGCACCACTCCCTCAACCTCTTAAGAGAGCCAAACCATGATGTAAACATTTACAGGTGCCGCTCAATCATATTCCACTTCTCTAATTATTTCAGTGAACTTAAAAAAACAACCAGACATGACAAGTCTGAAATCAGGAGGCCGCCAGTCCTGGCTCCTATCAAGTCAATGGGAGTCAAGTCTACTTGGGAAGACCTAGTGAATCAAAGGCCCTGTGTGCATGTGCCAAAAGGTCTTCCCTCCCAGCATTCAACTGTCATCCTGTTAAGATGATGTACAGCCCAAACCCTGGTTCTGGTGCGAACAGTCTGGATGACATCCGACAGGTTCAACACCAGAAATGAGGTATAACACTTTTATACTAGTTTAAAATAATCTTCTGGCAAGATCTAGAGCCTTCCTCATTTTTTCATTTGTTTTGTTTTTATCAGGGATGCTGTCTGTGCAGGCATCCTGCTGAGCTGCCCAGTGCATCTGCCGATGTCACCAGTCCCTCACTCTGAGGTCCAAATGAGGTCCCCAGCCATGTGATCATCACTGGGAGCCTTGTTCTGAATCTGCATGCTAAGGCATACAACCTCCCCAGAATTCCTTTGTTATTTGAACCAATGAGAACAAGGTGTAATCAGGCTTCATTCACACAACCTACCTGAGCTTTTTAGGTGGTCTCAGGGGCTCGACAGACTGGCATTATATGCTCGCGTGGGGACAATGTGGGGATGTAGCATACACATGCCACTCACCCTGACTCAGCAAGTGGGCGGCATCATGCCGTGTCTTTAGCACAGCCTTTACATGCACTGTACCAAAGAAGTGTCAAAAAGCTGCTGCCACCACAGCGGCTAGCGCACCTCTTCTGTGGCGTAAAAAGGACCCACTTTTTGTGGCTTCTTTTTGCACCATGGAAAGGTCAGATCAGGGCCTCGGCATGTAATCACTGTGTCCCCGATCCAGCAAAGAAAGCGGCAGCTGCAGGCCACTCCAAAGGAGAAGTCTGTTGAGCCCCTCTGTAGCTTTTAGGTGCTCTCAGTAGCTCAGAAGGTCTAATCTCTCTGCAATGTTTGCCTTTGATTTAAGTTCAGCCCTGATACATTGGCAGGGTCCCTGCATAGACTAATTTAAATTCAGAATTAAAAACAAAACTCTGCCAAAAAGAAAAGCCATGTACTGTATATTTTAAACCCTTTTAATCATAATATTTAAAGCATATGTTTTCATAACCTGATCAATTACCATTTTAGATATATTATATTTTGTTGGTAAAAGATTTCTATCCCATCTGTTTGTTGTATACAATACAAAACATTGTCATCCAGAAACAGTACAATAAGATATAATTACACAAAACAAGCCCAAATGACAACCTGGGATGGCAGCATTCCAAGGCTAGCCAGGCTTTCTGAAAGACAATTGTTTTAACCTGATGATGGATCGCAATCAGAGGGTAGATCAGGCAGATTTCCTATAGTAGAGAGGTCCAGTGTTGTGTGTCACTCTAGAGAAGATCTTGTGCATACTTGCCAACTGAGCTAAGGATGGTGCTGGGGCATCACCAATTGCAATTTGGGGGCAATTTTTGCCTGAAAACCACATAACAAATTAGTTTTTTGTGGGGTTTTCGGGCTGTGTGGTCATGTTCTAGAAGTGTTTCTTCCTAGTGGCCATGTTCTAGAAGAGTTTCTCCCTAGTGGCCATGTTCTAGAAGAGTTTCTTCCTTTGGGGCCCCATAGCCCAAAAGCCCCATAAAAACTATGGATGCTGGCCATGAAAGCCTTCAACTCCACATAGCAAATTCTCCAGACATATGAAAATATGCAACAACACTGTACCATGCAACAACCACAACTCCTATTACCTCAAATTTCCTCTATAGTCCTTCTCAAGATGGTGACAGGAAATGACAAAAGGAGCTGTGGCCCATGCAGGAGTGGTCAAGCACAGGAAGACAGGCTCCTGCTGCCATGCATTTGCTCACCCTTACTTTAAAGACAGAACTCAAGCAAATTTAGATGTAACTTACAGTGCTTGTGCTTTTTATTTATATGACAAGTAGGCAAAAGGCAAAATGTTTGTGGACTAGAGTTACCAGTCAGGATGGTCCATAATGAGAGATCAAGAGAGCTGCAGTCCAGTAACACTGAGAGAAACATACATTCCCAACCCCTGGGTGAGGGGAAGATATTTTCAATTCAGTTTTACATTCCAGTGCACCCCATTGAATTTACCTCATAGTTTTAGTGCTGCATCCTCTCCAGCATCCTCTGACATACATTGCCAAGATTTCATCTGGTAGATTTTAATATTTTTTTTACAAACCTTCACTTTGCTGAAGATTTTTTTAAAATTGTATCCAATTACTAATTTTTTGGAACCGCAGCATTTTCCCTGTCTACTTTTCTCCCTCTTCACATAACACCTTGAAAACCTTTTGCACCATCCATTTCATAGGCAGGCCTATTTAATAGGCAATCTACACTCAGTGGCAAACTTGCTAAATAGTGATGTTATCTGTGAAACACTCCATTTACCCCAGCCAGCCACAGAATATGCCTGTATCCTCGTTTTCATTTTTCCCCCTTAGACTCATCTAACTGACTGTTAATGAGATGATTCATTTCTGCTGCCAGATCCAAATGATCTTATTAATAAATGTAAACTCATGCTAATTAAAATGAGGCCAAGGGTCTAATCTGAAGTGACAAATGCATGGAAACTTGCAGTGGTCTCATTCTTAGTTACTGAACAGGTGTGGGTGCAGAGCATGCCAGAACTACTTAGCTTCTTACTGTCTGTTTTCTCACCTATGACCTTTTTTGTGAGCATCAGAAAAGTCTTGCCATGGCTATTTGAATTTGTTTCTGTAAAAATTAAGGTCTGAAGTTGCATCACTTTCAAGAGACATTTTTAAAAGGTGAAACAGCATTGCTTTCTACAGCATACAGTATTATGGTCTTGGACTGACAGGCCAGCCTATTATGCAAAAATATTGAATCCGCCAGATATCAAGCTTTCTGAGCCATAAGCTTCATCTGATTAGTCTAGTTGACAGTTTAAAATTTCCAAGGTGGCTTGACACACTGCTTAGCAATGTGTATTATTTCATGCTACAGTTCACATATTTTTAGCTGTGCAACAGGGGATCTACTGTCATTTTTATTATAATCTAGGTTAATAACAACTGACATAACAGATTTGTTGGCTTGTATGTATGTAGCTTACTCAGCAAGAGACTGCACACTGTCTTCAGAGGGAATGTTCTGATAACCACTTCTTCCATCATATCAGTGTGATATGAAAAACAGGGAATCGCAGACCTTTAAGAATCACAAATAAATCAGACACATGTATGAATTCACCAATGGCTATAAAATGAAGATGAGGAATAAGAAAACAATGAAGACAATGAGCAGAATCCTGTTGGTGATACAGTATATGCAGGCCTAAAGTCAAACAATGCCTTTGTAAACAAGGACTGCCTGCCTCAGCAACCTACTCTCCTGCCACCCAGACAGTGGCTGAGTTAGTGGCTGAGGGATGGTAGTGGTAGCCAGGCAGCATTGACCTATGTTTCCACAGCCAGGCATACAAATAAAGAGGCATCCTCCTTGACCTTCATGGGGTACTCCAGAAATCCTGGAGAAAGGGGGCATCACTGTGTGTGTGGGAGTTTTCTGGCCACACCAGCTGAGACCACTGGTCCCCAAACATCTGCCTTTTGACAGAAACTGGCTGTGGCATTCCCCTGTGTCCCTTTAAAATGGCAAAGAGATTGTGTGAGTGGGGCAAGGTTCAGTGGAAGGAGAAAGAAGAGGACCCAGTTTAAAAATAATAATAAAAAATTTAAATTATTATTTTTATTTTTTAAAAAATATATTCTTTTATAATTTTCTTTAAAAACACCAAATCTTACCAAAATTTCACTTTATCCACATGAAACTATGTACATGAATTTAGGCTGTGTGTGTGATATTGTAATTTAAAGATATAATTTTAGTTTTGCTAATGGTTTTATGTCAGAATTATTACCATTATATTCAGTGATACATGGGAATTATGGTTTATGAGTAATATTAGTACAAAAACATTCCTAAGGATTCTGTATGGAATGGTATGGGAGGAGGTCAATGGTGCGGGTGACACCATAAGTTACTGCACCAGGCGACATCAACCCTAGTGACACCATGCTGAAAAATGATGTCATCTACATGCTACTGGCTGCTGAAACACAGCTGGACACTACCTGACCATTGCTGCCCTTCTCCAATTACCAAATACCAGAAGAGCAAATCAAGCCAGCAGAGAGATGGGGGATGGAATGGGGGAAGTTTTATTTATGTTTATGTTTATGCCAGGGCCCCATTCTATGGGATCTGCAGTTTAGGAAGGGGGATTTAGAGAGCATCAGTGCCTCACCAAACTGGAAAGCCCAAGATTCCATAGGATACAGCAATTCCGTTAAAAGTGGAATAACAGCATTATAGTTCTGTAATGGAGATGGGCTCTGGTTGAGGCAGGATCAAATATTTTATTAAAAGACAGTAAGGGCTAATCACGTTGCTTCAGTCTTAATGAGTTATGATAGTCTAATTGCTCTGTTAAAGAACTGACAAAGAAGCTCCTTTTTGCGAAGGATTTTTATACTTGCTCAACCCCCTTCCTTCTCATTCTCTGTATAGCTGGATATTTTTAGCAGCACCAGCACTGGGAAAATAGTGAAAGACCACAAGAGACACACAGACTTTCTAGGCTGTAGTGCAATAAATGTAATACAGCAAGTGGTCTCTAAAAGGTTTAGAATATATTTATTTACTTATGTATGGCTTACATGACATTATATAACATATGCATTGTTTTGAATAAATCCATTGGGGAAACATGTTAAATTGCTCTTCTTTTTATGTTGCAGGAATCTATCCCTGTTCCTTCCATGTTATTTCTACCCCTGGTACCAACGTTTCTGTAAAGAAGTAATGCCTGGGAACACATCTACTTTGTTAATAGAGGTATACCTGTATCTCCATTCAGATTATACCATCCCTGTTATTTTTATGTGTTAGACAAACAAATATGTCCCTCTACATGTTTTTCCCCACTGACAAAAACTGTGTAGCATTGTGTGAAAAATGAAAATATAAATCTGTATAGATTTTTTCTGCTTGTGTAAGAATGTGTGACAAATAATATCCTCCTCCCTTTATTCGAGCAGAACCATGACAGCAGCTATAACACTTGGCTAACTCGTGTGTAAATCCTTTTATAGAAGATGTAAAATGTATTACAATATATTTTTCATAAGCTTATTGTTCTTTTGATCTACATTGCATTTTTCACAGGCTGAGAACTAGATTTTTCTAACTGCTGTCTTTAAATATTTCAGCTATCTCTAATCTTGGGAATTCATTGGTTGGTGCTGCCAGATTTTCTTAGAAAAAATTAACAAATACATAATAATAAAAATGCTATCCTCACTTGGCATATAAGTGCATGAAGAAGTGTGATTTATTCTGTGTCTTGTTGAGGTTATCTTTTTGGGGGATGGGAGCGAGGAATGCTTCACAGCCTTTTTCTTCAGTCCTAAACATTTTACTTGAAAGGATATTTTTCAGTGGGAATTTGCTTGAGGCAGTGGCCAAAGAATGGTATTTTAATTGACTTGCGCACAATACTACAAAAAAGTGTTTGTGTATGCATGTGTATGAGAGCATGCACACATACACAATGTCTTCACATAACATTCCAAGTTGAGAACAACTCTTGATACAATATTTTTCCTCCAAGGAACAGAAGCACAATGCTAGAGCAGCTATGCCCACTGAAGCATGGTTAATTCTCTGCCAGATCAAATTGTTGGCAAACAGCTTGCTGCTCTTGGGCCTAGTGAGGCTGTCTGTCATCAACAGATTCCTGGACAAAGCAGCTGAAGCAGAGATCATAAAGCAGAACCCATTCTGATAGGAGTTTCTTCTTTGTCAGAACTGTGGTCTGGAAGTAAGCTGAATGTTGATCCAGAAGTTTGTACAAAGTCTGGGCAATGAATACATGCATTTACTTAAAATATTTCTTTCCTGCCTTTCAAGATGAAAGTCTCCCTGAAGATTAAAACATAGAGTGGCATAATTCCTCCAATGCTTCCATTAAAATTATGCAGAACATGAAGGTGAAAAACCCCTCATCCCCTTCCCATTATTATAAGTGGTAGCTAGGTGAGGCAGCATAGTGTAGTGGTTTGAGTGCTGAAATAGGAATCTGGAGACCAGGGATTGAATACCTGTTCAGCCATGAAAACTGACTGGGTGGCCTTAGGCAAGTCATACACTGTCAGCCTCAGGGAAAGCAATGGCAAACATCTTCTGAACAAACCTTGCCAAGAAAACCCCATGATAAGTGAGAAATGACTTGAAGGTACACAGTCATTAAGTAATTCTTCTAGTCACTGGACAACAGCAGAAAGCCATGCCCCCAATCTATCTGGGCAATTATTTCACACTGGCGGCAGGGAGGTGGCCTGAATTTCTTAAAGCTTTCCTTCTAATGATTTTCACAAGGTCAGTTCCACTGTCAAAGGCTTTCCACCCATTGCACTCTGATACAGGCAAATTACTTCCACAACATATTCACATATAGCTATCAGGAAGGTCTAAGGCAGTGTTGTCAATCACCCTCAAAGGAAATCCACCTGAAAATCCCCAAAACACCCCCAAATTCCTCCGGGGCATCTGGGTCAGGGGGCAGGACTTCTAGGTCAAGGGGCCACAAAAAACTATAGAAAGGCAAAAGGGACGGAGACTTCCAGGTCAGACATTTTAGGGGGAGTGGGGACTTCTGGGTCGGCCATTTTTTGGGCATGAAAGGCATTTGGGGCCATTCTGGGGGGGAAGTGAAATAATTCCCCATAAACGGAAAGGCTTTTAATTACCCAATGGGAAGGTTTAATTCCTGGATATTCCCCCAAAATTTTTATACCTGGAAATTACCCAGAAAGGCTTTTTATTACCAGGAAACCGGGGAATTTTGTAGAAATTGGCAACACTGGTCTAAGGCCCTGTCTGCCCAGGCCAGAGTCTCCAGAGGCATCCTGGAGTATTCTGGTCCCAGAGTTGCAACTGATAATCCAGTTGCAATGTGGGGCAGCTGTTCGCACATGCACCCCACTGTGCCTCCTGGTGCAGCAGGGCACTCTCATTGAGGTCAGAACATTAATCATGTTCCTGGGCACCTCAGACCTCAGATTGAGCAGTTATTTTATTATTTTTATTTTTATTTTATTTATTATTATGCCACCTTTCTCCCAAAAAAGGGACCCAAGGCAGCTCACAATATAAAAGAACATTAAAACAAAAAAATGTAAAAACAATTAAAGTAAACTAATTAAAACACTACATAGTTAAAATTTAAAACATACAAAAGTTAAAAACAACATCTAAAAATCTAAAACACCCCCCCTCACATAAAACCAGGCCTGCACGATTTTAAAAAGCCTGCATGCATAGGAATGCTTTTATCTGTCGGCGAAAGGCCAGCAGGGAGAGGGCCAGTCTAGCCTTCTGCAAAAGGGAATTCCACAGGGCTCTCTCTCATATCTTCAATAAGTGAGCCAGCGAGGGTGGCGGGACTGAGAGAAAGCCTTCTCCTAAGGATCTTATGGCTCTAGCTGGTTCATATGAGGAGATTTGATTTCTCAAATAGTCTGGACCTAAACCTACAGTTGCATTGTAGACTGCCAGCATTGCAACAGATGGTTCTGGATCTTACAGGAAGATCCAGAACAAATGGTGACATATTTTAATCTATTACAAGGGGAGTAAACTCTGGGTTTAGTGCTGAATGGGCTAGACACTGTCCTGACTGTTCTCATGAGAACTGGGATTTGGGCCATGTGTCATCTGGACTCCTTGCCAGAAGGATAGGATGTGTTTTATTTGGCCCAGGCAAATAGGGCCAAAGACAGGCTTTCCTGGGCAAAATGATTAGGAAATTATTTTCTCTGCTATACCAGGAATATATGCTATATTGGATAAAGGAAGAGTGTATTATAGGTGGATAGGATCAGTTAAGGAAGACACAGTCATAGGTTTGCAGGACTTGAGCAAAGGTTAATAACTGGGTTACTTGGAGGTCTCTTCTTCATAGAGTCGCTGCAAATTGAGGTTAACTTGATAGCAATTCATGACAAGGACCAAAAGTACACTCATCCTCCATATGTGCGGATTTGATATTTGCGGATTTGATTATTCATGGATTTGATTAATATGTTCTCTCTAGGAATATCTAGGTCCTCCAGTGCAACTCTATGGTCAACTTTAACTAAAGGTTGGACTGAAAGACCTAGAGATTCCTAAAGAGTATACTCTGCTAGGCATTTGTAGTTCCTCCATTGCAACTGTAGGGTCAGTGTCTGCCGGACGTTAACCACAGACTTGCACTGGAGGACCTAGAGATTCCTAGAGAGCTATCCTCTCAGGTAAAAACATGGTGTTTTTGTTATTTGTGATTTTTCCACATTCATGGGGGTCTTGTGCCCCTAACCCTAGCAAATATGGAGAAACAAGTGTACATAGACTGTACAGTATTTTGTTTGTGTTCACACTACAGATTCCTGTTTCTCACAACATCTGGTCTTGCCATCACTGCTTAAAGTTATATTTTGCACTGAAATCAATACACTATAAAATGAGATAACTAGCAGGCCAGTTCAGAGTGCTGGCAAAATTGTTCCCTTGTCCTCTCCCAACAAACGAAAGACTCAGAAATGCTTGGCAATTTCTTGTTTGGTAAATTGCTTTATGAACTTTAATTTTAGTGTAAACTAAGGCCCAGTACAGAGTGGCACTTTGTGCCGGCCTGGGGCCGAATTTAGGGTTCTGTAGGGCTGGGTGTCTGCACGCACCCAACCCTACTGTCAGCGCGCGGGTGCCATGATTGTGTGTGCCCATCCATATGGGGCATGCAATGATGATATCTGTGCAGCACAGCGCCCAAAGTGTGCGCAACCTAAAAAGAACCCGCTGTTTATCTGCTATGGCCTCTATCTGCCCATCTCTTTCTCCCCTAAGAATTTCTATCAGCATTTCTTTGAGAATGATCTGCTAAAAAATATATTTCTGAGTTGTATTCAAATTATACTTTGGAACCGACTTCTTTTTGTGACAAATAATTTAAATGATTTTTTTTTAAAAAAATTTAAAATAACTATTCTTAGTTACACATTGTAAAATTAACAGAAATTCTGCCTGGCAAAACTTACAAGACTTTTTTAAGATCAGGAAGACGACTGTCAGGAAGACTTTTGAATTGAGATCATTATTCTTTTTTATTTTATTTTATTTTGTAATGTCAACCAAGTAACAATATGAATAGATGGCTGAAACTGAGCAACTGAAACAAATAAAACAAACCAATTAAAATGCATATCTAATTTAATGAGAAGGCAGGGGATCTAACACTAATATAGCCAGGTTCCCTCAATTTCAGCATCAGATCACTGGGTATGTATCTTGGGATTTCAGATTTAGTTTTATGTAGTGTAACTTCGTATGATTTTAATGGGTCCCTGAGGAATATTGCAAAGTAGGGCATCTAGTTGCCCCAAGGGTCCTATATCTAGGGTACACAGTTCATTTTTAATTTGATGATCTGTAATTAAACAGCCATGATGAACACCAGACTGTAACACAGGATGCCTTTGTATTTTCACATATTTGCCTACATGAAAAGTTTATTTTTAAGATCAGCACAGTATAGAGGTCTCTTTATTTTCTTCTATCTTAGAAAATGCCAAAGCAATGCAGTCATCCATCAAGTTAGAATTTGGTCTACAACAAAGAAATATGAGTCATCCCATGAAGGTGTTACTACCCAGTAAAGGAAGTTCAAAGGTGCTCAAAATGAGCAGATAGCAAATATATAGAAGCCCTTTGTTTTGAATGGAATTTGTTCTGTAGGTGCACTAGAACTTTTAACTAGAAGATATCTTGCTTTACAAATCCAAATGATATCTGGTATTTTGTGTAACGTGGATTCCAAAAATATCCTAATTCAGTAAAGCAGAGAAGGGGAACCTTTGCCACCAAAGGACCATTTTCCCTCAGGGAGAAGTAGAGTTTTATCACTTTTGAGAATGGGCAGGGACCCTATTTCTTTCTCTTGGTGTGCCTTTTTTCTCAATTTCTGGTTTCACACCCCATTGCATACATTTATCCACACAAACACATTCCTCTTCTCCCTCTTTTTGCACACACAGACCCACATTGCCTGTTCTAGAATGTCTTTATCAAGGCTATAACCACCATAACTGGGAAATAATCCAGAGGAAAGAAAATATCATTGACTTAAGTTCTTATGTCACAGGAATAGCTAACCACAACTGAGTCAAAATGCATACTTAGCTATGATAGCTGCCCGACACCCAATGTTTTTATTTATTCATACTTGCCTCTTGAACATCTGCCACATGATCACGTATCAAGTTTCGGGTTCAATAATTTCACTTTGGATATATTCAGGAAATGTATTTTACTAGTTATGGATATGAACAGCACTTGAACTATGCAGAAAGAAAACAAATATTGTATCCTTTGTGTACAATTAATCTATCACCTGTTTGTAAAATACATCTTAAGCTGTAGGAGCAGGATGTATAGCTGTGCTCTCTCATGTAGCACTATTAGTAGAACTTCTAGCAAACCTTTTATTTTAAACTCTGTCTTCCCCAGAGGGTTATTCCTTTTCTAAGGCTTCCAGAGCAGAGGCAGGAAGAACCGGCTGAAGCCATAGCCAAATGTATATTAATTTCCATCTCCACCCCCAGTAACATCTGTTCAAAACTTTTCCTCTGTAAATATTATTTTTCATTCAAACATTTTTAGAGTAAAATTACACTGAAGTTTTTAAGAATAAACCATCTCTGTTCCTTTGGGAAAAAAAGATAATTTTATGGGTTATATTTGCAGACATGTGTATTCCTCACCTATGAAAATGTTGTAATTTCATAAAACAAACTTTTAAAAAAGATTTTGGAGTGAAGTCTCTAAAGATACAATCATTATATCACAATGATAGGGATATATCTAAACTGGGCTCAACTGCTTCAATCACAGTTGAAAGCACTGCAGCTTTTATCAGAGCTTGGAAAATTCACTCTTTGGACTACATTTCTCCAAATCCTTCTGTCTGGGGGAATCTTGGAGCTGTAGCCCACAAAAGTAAAACATCTGAAGTTTCAGTCAAAGCTTTACACCACCGTTCCCCTTCAGGTGTTTCGGACTATAATCCCCACATTCTTCCACCAGCATGATTATCCCCTATCAGCATATCTGAAAGTTCACTTTTTCCTGCTTCTATACCCAAGTCATCTTCAAATACTTCTATTTAGATACTCAAGAGGTTTGTGGAAATGCCTGTTAACAGCACATCTGGCTGGATGCACCCCTGTTCATTCTCACACTCTCCAAAAACACAAAAAGGTCTGTGTTGGAGGATGTTTCACTGTTTACTTTAGCTACATGATATACATACATCTCCTGTTACCAGATCTTGGCCATCTTTTCAGAGTTCCATGTGATTTCAGACAATCACTCTTAAAATCCTTTCATGGGAATGATAATGACTGGAAAATGATACAATGGGGAAAATTGTGAAGCAAATCATATTTTCGCCTAGGTTTCCCTTGGAGATAGGACAGTATATTGTTGCTAACAATTAAGAGTGATAAAAGATTGTATGGAGGAGGAGGTATGTGCCAGCTGACATGAATAGAAATCATCGATCAGTATATTAGAAAGTAGACTGTATTCAAATATCATATAGTCAACACTGTATGAGCACAATAGTGTAAGAATCAGCACTTAGAAAAGCACTTAGAAAAGGACCCCTTTTAGAATATAACTCCTAACCAGTGAGCATGTTGACTGAAGGATTCTAGTAACTGTGATATAACAAAGTAACTTTTCTAAACTCTTGATATACCTTCATGTTATTTCCAACTTATTCCCTACCAGAAACTGTATCAATCCCATCTGCCACCCAACCCCTAGGTATTGGCTACAGCACTATGTTTTTATTTTATTTTTTAAAAACTGCTTTATTTTAAGATTTTTCATATATAGGTGAAGAACATTGTCTTCCAAAAATAACGACCCACTTTCACTTCCCCATTTCCTTTTCAAATCTGATAAAGATCAAATTCTTTGAAAGTTCAATACAAATAAATAACAAACTTGTATCAGCTTGGCACCTTTTAAAGCCAGTGTGGAAAAGCAAACAAACAAACAAAATATCTTTAACACAAGATCAGTTTCTAGCACTTAAATATTCTCTTGCTCCACTTCCTTCAACAATAGAAGTGGTAGGGCTGTTAATCTATGATGGAGTGGCCAGCCCACAAGCCACATGTGTCCCCCACCTGTTTTCTTTTTAAATCAACCCCTTCCCCAATCTGAACCACTTCTACACTGCCAGGAAAAAAATGGTTTTGCTCAAAACTTTCCTGAAGGCCTCCAGAAGTGATAATTCTCCTCTTAAGTGAGGCGGATAACCTTGCTTTTCCAAAACAGTGGTGTTACAGGATGGAAGATATATTTTTGCTATATATTTTGCAAAATGTAAGTCCCTGAAATATCTATATTGGAACATGAAAAGGATATATGTATCTTATTACTGTGGAAAATAGGATGTCTATGCAGATTATCGCACACCTCTTTTCACCCGATTCTGGCACAAGCTAAGCATGGGCTTGAACAGATCTTATCGCACACCTCTGTGCCCAACTTGGCTGCATCGCGTACCCAATCTGGACTGCTGGCATACTTTTCAAAGAATGGGAAAGTATCGTTCTTCTAAAAGTATGCCAAGAGTCTGGATCAGGTACGTGATGCAGCCAAGTTGAGCACAGAGATGTGTGATAAGATCCGTTTTCACCTATTTAAACCTGTGCCCAGATTGGGTGAAAAGAGGTGTGCCATAATCTCCATAGTGTTCAACATCAAAATATTAAGGATCTAGATTTAACTGAATAATATAGTGCACTGTTATAGTGCTATTATTCCACTTTAACTGCTGTGGCTGTCTCCTGTGAAATCCTGAAGCCTCAGCCAGGGAGCTGTTAGGCCTCACTAAACTATAAACCCCAGAATGTCACTGATGTCAGCCACAACCATAATAGTGCTATAACAGTGTAGTGTGATATTGACCTTATATTCCAGTTTGGAGTGTTCAACCCACCTAACTCTTAGCAAAGGAAATAAGAAAACGGTCTGACAGAGACAATATTAAACAAGTGTCCAGAATATAAGGAAAGAAGCATAAAGGCATACTTTGGTGATTGGAATTATCATATTTGATCCAACCTGATGCAAGCATTTGATTGCAATCAGCCACAAATGATGGATAGTAACACTTTCATATGATCAGTCCTATAAGTAGCCTCAGGTCATTCTCACTTCTCACTGGAGTGAAAGAGCAGCAAGGTATCAAGTTTGCACTCAGCACAGCTGGTCCATTATTATTATTATTATTATTATTATTATTATTATTATTATTATATTTATACAGCACTGTACGTTTTGCTGTTTTGCAGCATGGTTGCTGCTGCAAGGGGCAATAGCTGACAAATTAAACTCCTACAGAAGACAATGTTTTGATGAAGTGATACCCAAACAAAAGCCAATGTAGAAATAGGCTTAGATGTACAGTACACTCTAGGAGGTAGGTTATAATTCTGTGAAAGAAGTGAAGATCTTCATATGTATTGCAGTACTGTTAATCATACTACATATATACTGCATATATGTATGATGTATATCTATAAGGGTTATGTAAATTGTACAAGGTGATTCAAAAAGCATGGTGCAAAACTGAATAAGAACAACTTAACTTTTGCACCATTCTTTTTGAATTACCCTGTACTTCTTAGGACAGCGTATCCATCATTGTTACACTTGTTCAAGGAAAATAAATATTAGTTATAAAGCTGCAGTTCATGATCCTGCAATGATTTCCTAACAATCAGATGCTTAATAGAAAAATACGGGGGATATGGATGTTGATCTGACTACAAGATAGGATTGGTTTTTGCCACCTTAGATGCCCAGGTGACTAAAATGGCAAATTCTGGGATACAAGATACAAAGTTGGTGGAAGGACCATGTCTGTGTCAGTGATTTTCATCTATGTTCTTTAAAACCAGAATTGAACTTCCAGCCCTTTTTAAAACACACACACACACACACACACAAATTTCCAGAGTATTGTGGCTATCAGAGAGTCCCCAGGAGGCAAAGTTAGTCTTTGGACTCTCCAAAGCTGCCCAAACTTGGTGTACAATCAAAGTCAAATGATATCAGGTAGGGTATCCTTATCACTACTTCACCCTTGTTTGTGGATACACCAATAGTATATACAAAACATGTTGATATAAAACAGGGGTTATAATCCTCATTTTTGAAGTATCTTTAGACTGCAGCAATGATGCAGTTTAACAGAGATTGTCTAGTTAATGTTATTACCAGGGATGCAGGAATCTCTCAAATTTTCTCATTCTGGGAGACAGAAAATGTCTGATCACATTGATACACTTTGTCAAGAATATAGTCAACTACTGCAAGATGCATTTTTTTGCATTTGTCAAAAATATATATACTTGCGTGCGCGCACGCACGCACACACACACAAATACTTTTTGCAGCAAAACAGACTGTTTTCTGTATAGAAATCTTGGGGAGGAGAGGTGTTTGTTTTGTTTTTGCACAATAGCAGGGTTTTTAAGTTTCATCCAAGAAAAGGTTCTAAAGTATGATTAATCATGGAAAATGATCGAGAGAAAGATATGCATCAATGAAGTAAAGGTAAGGGAAGAGTACTGATGGGTCACTAATGAAATAAAAACAAGGCTAAACAATAATAGTTCACATCTTTTAAGGCATATAAGTCAGCAATCTATGACAGGATACAGACCGCCCCTTTGGGGCGGCCTGCATCCATCCCTTTCCCCTATGGCTCGGGGCCGTAGCGGCCACAATGACAGCCCCAGAGGCCCTGATCTGCTGCTTTTGCAGGCCTCAGGAAGCGGCAAAAAGCCGCTTCCCTGCATTCTAAAAAGGGGTGTCCTTGGGGCTTCGTGTCCCAAGGAAACCCCAACAGCGGCGGGGAAAGAGAGAAAGGGGCCACTCAGCTCCTTTCTCTTTTGTATTGCTGGCGCAGCCGTGTAAACACTGCACCAGTGATATAAGCGGCTGAAGGAGCTCCGTTTCGGAGCTCCTTCCAACGCCGCTGAAAGGGCGTTTGGAGGTGGAGTGGCCGTGATGTCGTAATGGTAGCACCCATGTAGACAGGGCGCCATCATTACAATGCCGTGGTTATGTCCTACAGTTGTGGGGCATCTGGAAAGGACGCCCCGAGGCAACTGTAGCACGTATCCAGACCGGTGCAAAGCGCCAGTCTGGATACCGCCTATATCTTCTTTCTGCTTTAAGATCACCTTATCCTTTGCTATCCTTGCTGTATGGGAAATATATTTCTTTGGTTCCATGGCATCCAAAGGTAAATCTCAAGATACAGAGCTATTCATGTTTAATCTGCGCACATAATAATTACTTTCCAAAATTATTTGTTCATGCCCACAGAAATGAAATAAACAAAAAATCATTATTAGCTGTTGCTACCTTGCAGTCCTAAAATCATTCTAGTTCTTTCATGGCCTATGCTGCTAATTGTCTAGAACATGTTATTACAAGAAGGATAGCCAGGTTAATTTTTAATTTGGCTCTTACTTTTTAATGATCTAATCTGCTTTTATGCAAGACATTTTCTTACTCTGTGCTTTGCTGTTATGGAAAGCAAGGTGTAGTACAAGCAATGAGGTCCATAGAGCTTTAAAACAAGCAAAACAAAACAACAAGAATGATAAAACCTCTAAGTGCTCACACTCACCTTGAGCAAAGAAAGAGGGCTTTAAGAGCACAGACTTCATTATACCAAACATTATACTGACATGAGACTTGAGAAATGTTTGACCTTCAATAATTTCATTTTTCATAATAAGCATAAGTAAGTTGGCTAACTGTGTAGACTCAATATTGGTTTCCATTTTCATTTAAAAATCATTATATATTTATGTAATATAGGAAAAACTTAAAAATTGATTATTTTCATGAGATCAGTTACATATGGCATGTGCTGTATAAGCCTGTGATTATGGGTATTAAGTCATAGTTCAGTTACTTTAGTAATTCTCTGCCAATACAGCACATTATCCTGAAAAAAGAAAAAGAAAGAAAGATTGTATCAAAATTTTAAAGGAGCATTTTACATTTTTCACACCATGGCAGTGTTCCACAAATTGCTTTAATCAGAATGTCTGCATTCATAAAAGTTTTAACCCCTTTCATTTCAAGGGGCTGAACACTCCATTTACAAACATTTGTACCTGAAGTCTCTCCCTCCCACATCACGCCCAAGCTGATTCTAGCAACTTTGCAGTAAAATGCCACATCTTACTTCCAAGATGACTTAGATGTGGGAAAATGTTGTCATAATATTTCCTCGCCTACACTAGCCTTCCCTTATGCAGCCCCTCCAAGTGTGTTTGTGCAATTTCCACCATCTTTAGAAGATATGATCAAGGCAGCTCTGGAAGGCCACCAGTCTGAGTAAGACTAGACTCCATATTGCAGTCATGACCCTTAAACAACTGCCATGTTTTAATTATATTATTACAGGGCTATAACCCTAAATACTAAACAGATGTTCAGTTTAATAATTGGCCCAATTCTGTTTTCTTCTGCAGGTGTAGTGACTTTGCTGCACATCCAATATTTTCCGCATATGAGAGCTTTCATCTCATGCAACAAAAAATTATATGCACTCACACAAAATGGTCCCTTCAATGAAGTGAACAGAAATGGGTGTACAGGAAGCCTGCATCTTTCAGTGTCCCATTATCTGACAATTCACTTTTTCAATGCTTGCAAATTAAGGGCAAGTTCCATTGATCTGATGGGGAATCTGCTCTTTTGTCTGTTCTTCTTGCCCTCGGAGGCTTGCTTGGGATCATATGTATTGCTTGCAAAGCAACCTAAGAGAGAGGAAAGGGCACCAAGCCAAATGAGAGACTTTGCAAGGAGTGCATATGCATGAACACATAGGCAGTTCCAAGTAATCCATGGTATTTCCCTCATGTTCCTTACATGGGTTCTGTTTTGTTTGTTTTTACCTGGTTTCTGACAGTGCTGCAGTCCCAAATCCATCAGATAAGAAGGAACTTCCTATATATCTATGTTGGCTGCTTCACGTGTTCCAAATACAAATGAATAGTTTTAATCCAGAGCATAGAAGTTTACAATTACAGTGCCAAGCCCCTGCCTTTATTGAGTAGTTGTGTACTGGTATTATTACATGGTTCCTCCCTCCCCCTTTATATTAGTTAAGAAACTAGTAATTTTTAAACTATGGCCTGGTACAGATCTGTGGGAAGTGTCGTTATTGGGCTGAAACTAGGGTTCAGGAGCACGCAGAGACGGTGCCATCATGGTGGCTTGCTGTCCACATGGGGGCCACCATGATGACGCAAGCGACATACAGCATCCAGACATCGCAGGCAGGAAATGGCATCATGGCAGCGCCCTTTCCTGTTTGCAGCGCTGCAAAAGAGAAGCTGCTCAATGGAGGGTTTTTTGGCAGCGTGTCGATGCTGCAGTGTGTGTCTATTTCCTCACTGACTTGGGGCAAAGATGGGAGGTGTGGAGCTGCCCATCTGTCGAGCCCCTAATGCAAAGAAAAGTCTGTAACTGTCAGTTACATATAGTAAAATAGTTATTTTAAATTGTTTTTGAAAATCATAAGGCTACAAGCCATTGGTCTGCACAAAATACATCCAAACTTAGATGTAAGTACAAAAATAACAACAAATACAGCTATAACACAAAAGAGGTGAAATTTTCCCTGTATCACTATCACTGTGTATCTGTTACACTGGAGGTCTGAGATACTGATGGTTCTGCCTTTTCTCAGCAGCTGAGATACACCTGGAGGGGGCTTGCACAACATCCACAATGTGCACACATGTATGTCACCAACATAATCCTTGCCATCATGTTACAATTGTAATGTGATTTAAGTGTGCAATAATTCATGTAAAATTAAATTAAATGGGTTAATTAAAAGTAACTTGCTGTTTGCAACTAGTCACTTCCAAGTTAAGTTTTTATCCATCCAGGTTTTATCTACAATTTAACCCAGGGGAATGTTTCCTAATCAAAAATATTTAAAATCAGCATTGTTGTAATTGTTGTTGATAATGTTACTGTTGTTACAAATGTTGGGGTGGGGAACTCCCCATAAATTTGCAGATTAATTCTGTGCTTAATATTTCAAAATTGCTAGGTCTGCTATAATAAAACACTGGCTCTATACATATGTACAGGGCACAAAATGTCAGCCACAAAGCATATGCAGTTACACATTCCAAACGGTAACTTTATAGCAAAAGGAGGAAAATGTGTCATTTAAGTCTGGAACAAAAGTCAAGCACTCCAATTTTGCTTTTAGTCTGTTGTGGTCTTTTTGTTTGTTTATTTCTAAACAGGTTTTTCCACACTCTGACAAACAGATAATGAGACTGAATTGCAGTAGAATGACTGCATCTAGTGAGGCCACAAATCTTTCTTCACTCATATTAAAAGATTAGTTTCTGTATTGCTTTAGCAGTTTTTTTGATTTAGAAAAGATGTACACAGCTGAAACATAAGTACCATATATACTCAACTATAAGCTGATCTCATGCATAAGTTGAAGGCTGGTTTGGGGGCCAAAATGATGGATTTGGGGATGATGATCAGGACATGGGAGGTGCTAAGAAAGCACACACATGTAAAAAAAAGATGACAAGGCAAAACACACCAAAAATGGCCATAACTTTTCCTTATTTTAATCAAAAAAAAAGTTGACAAGCATACACAGATGTCTTATTCAGATCTTGCAAAGCCCTGTACTTCTTGGTGCTCCTTTGAGGGGAAGCACTGAAGAGCTGCCACCGCTGCCATTTTCCTACTCAGGCATTTGAAAAGGTCAGAAGTGCTGCTGTGGCTTAGGCCTGTTACAGACAGCCAAAATAAAGCTGCTTCAAGTCACTTTGGAGGTATGATATTTCAATGATACATGTGTCCTAAGAGTCCAAAGGCCGCACCAAAGCCACGCTCCAGTCCTAAGGACTGGAGTGCAGCTTTGGTGAAGCTTCCAGACTCTTAGGACTCATGCATCATTGAAATACCATATCTCCAAAGTGACTCGAAGTAGCTTTATTTTGGCTGTCTGTAACAGGCCTTAGAGAGTGGAGGGAGATTAGAGAGTGCTTCTTTTAGGTTTTCCTGGGATGGACTAAGCTTTCACTTTTTGCCATTCTACCCATTCTACATAAAACTCTACCTCTTAAAGCAGAGTGTGCCTAACCAAAGGATTTCCAAGTTGTGTAGATGGGGGTGCTTGGAAATTATGGTTACAGCACTCGGCCAGTTGTGCTGTACATTGTGGCAAGCAGTAGCAGCAGGAATCTGCAGTCTGTCCAGCTGACCATCTTAAAATGATCTGTGACAAGGAGAACATTGCTGTTGTTGTTTCCTAGTGCATGTGACTTGCAGAGTGCCTTCAGCCTGGTTTTTTTTTTTTGGGGGGGGGTCACCCGCAAAAGTAGTTCTAGTCCAAAACACACTGCAGAAATAATCCAGTTTGAGACTGCTTTACTGCCTTGGCTCAGTGCCAGGAAACCCTGAGAATTGTAGTTTATTGTGGCACCAGGGCTCTCTGGCAGAAAAGGCTAAATGTTTCACAAAACTACAGTTCCCAGAATTCCCTAGCACTGAGCTAGGGCAGTTAAAGCAGCCTCAAACTGGATTATTTCTGCCTTGTGTTTGGGACCTATGACAATAGAGCTCCATCTCAGTAGGATCTCAGTCACCATTACTTCATCAGTATTTTTCTTTTTGCATATAGTTTTGTTTTTGTTGCAGAAAATTCAGTAGTTACTCTGTGCAAAATTCACACATGTGGTTCCCCTACACCCCCCCCCCAGAAAACATTGTTTTCTGTGCAAGAACCTTTGCCAGTTAAAGTAGAATAATAGCGCTGTAACAGTATAATGTGATATTGTCCAGGGTACTATGGGATAGAGAGCCAGCATAATGTAGTAGTTTTAGCTTTGGATTATAACTCTGGACAGCAAGGTTCGAAGCCAAGATTCAAATCCTGGATTGACCCTGGGCGAGTCATACTCTCTCAGCCTCAGAGGACGAGCATGGCAAAAACCCCTCTGAACAACTCTTGCCAAGAAAACCCCATGATAGGTTTGCCTTAGGGTTATCATAAGTTGGAAACTATTTGATGAAAGCACACAGCAACAATCTATAGGATAACACACCCAAGTAACTTTCTGGATGTGCACACTTCATATAGTCCCATATATTTGCTGCTTAGTTTTTTGTTTTTGTTTTTTTTACCAAATCTGAAAAATTTCAGAAAAATCTTGCTGGAAACAAAACAGAAATGCACAGGAAACTTTGGGATCTCAGGTTGAATGCTACCTGTGGCTTTATGTCAGTATATGCAGATTATTTCTGAGGAAATAAGTTAATATGCTATTTTAAAAGCTTAAATCCACACAAGTGTGGCCTGAGAAAAATGTGGAAATTCAAAACAAACCTTTCTGAAAAGTATGCAAAATATGGTTATTTTTATGAGCCTGTGGCATTACTCCACAAATTTAAGTGTTTAATTTTATAGTGTGTGTATGTATATAAACCATGTACAACTGTTTGGCAATGCTGATTAGTTCTACTTCATAGTAACAATAATTTATTTACTGACATATTTATGTCCCACCCTTTATTCAAAATTCTCAGGGAGGCTTACAATAAAATCAATCTTAAAAACAATAAAAATAAATAATTTTGGAATCATAATTATGTAAAAGAGTTTAAAATTTCTATCCAAGAAAGAACAGATTGGTGTTAATGCTGGTTTTACCAGAACATGAAAAAGTTGGTTTTTTGGACTACAGCTCCCAGAATTCCCCAACCATCATGGAAGTGGTTACAGGGGAATTTTGGGAATTGTTTTCCAAAGGTTAGCTTTTCCAAGCACCAAGCAGTATGGAGAATATGTCTTTGTACTATCTATTCACCATTTCAGTGCAATAATAATAATAATAATAATAATAATAATAATGGAGAGATGACTACCTCTTGATCCCTATATATTTTAAACCACCTGAATCCTTCAAAGAGGTTTTAACAGACATATTCAGCATTTAGCAATGAACATCTGGCTATGCTTTTGTCACTGCTCAGAAATCCAATACTGAGCTAGATGCACTTAAGCGTATTATATTAATAGATCTGCGCATACTCCATTTTCTGCTGGATTGTGACCATTGAGCTCTGCTGCTCTTTTCATATAGCTGGATATTGATTGACCTAGGATGCAGAGACAGAATGACATTTCTTTAACAGCAAGAATATGTATGTGTATGTGAATAAACACACATAATAAATTAAATTATGTTTCATTTAGAATACTGTTTTTTCAACAAAGATTCAGCTCTTAATTATGACTATAAGCTCTAACAAAAAAGTCGTACTTTATTTTTTTTTTAAATGACACAATCTTATATAGTCGTCATGTCTCATTTAGAAGAGTTTTCCCCCCTAGCATTCTTCAGATGGATTAGCAAAAGCAAATATAGAGACAAACCTTACAGTGGAATGCAATAATGACAGGTTTGGAACACTGATGAAATAGCCAGGAGCAATACTAAAAGAGCAGGCACAAATCAGATTTTGAACAACATTCTGGGATTGTGTGTGTTTTTTAACCCACTCACCCTCACCAAGACTAGCATGGAGGCATCAGTACTAGTACATTGGTTGCCATATCCGTAGGGAGAGGCAGGGCAATAAATTTTATTTATTTATTATTTTTATTGTAGGGACCATGAACATATCTCCAATCCCCATTTACAGGAAATCAGCCATATCAATAGAATAAACTGTTGCCCTGTTTATTGGGAAGTATCTGGCTGACAGTCCCATGCTCCTTGTACAAGCGATCTCTGGCACAAGGAGAAATTGGGAGGATTGGGCCCCATTTCTGCCTGCAGGAGAGAATGGGGCTGACAATTAGCTGCTTCACAATTGACAGGGGAATAGATTCCCATCAATTGCAGTGATTGCTTCCCATTAAGTGAGGATTGGGACGATCAGGACTGACGTCACTGCAAAGCACCACAATTGCATGGATTCCAGCTAAAGCATTTATTTATTTGTTTGTTTGTTTGCTCATTTCCCCCTTAGAATTGGTATTCAAATGTAAATACTAAACAGGTCACTGGACATTCAACACAAATGCACAAAAGGAAATCCTGAGCTAAAATAAAAAGGGGAAGCCTTTTTGGTGTGTGCCACTGTGGCATATCCGTCAACTGACTGATTAGCAAGAATGGTCCTGATTAATCTTCTGATTACCACCCCACTTTTTGAGCTGTTTTAGAAATGTTCCAGTTTCCCTCTCTTCCTCCCAATTTCCCCCTTTGTCCTCAGATTACTTCAAGGTGGGGGGCGGGGGGAGAGGAGAAGAGAAGAGAGGACGGAGGGGCAGAATGTTGCCTTTCTTCGTAGACTCAGAGAAAAGCAAACTGTGGAACCATAGAAATATGTTTTACATACAAGGATAGTATTTAAAGGATAAAGCCACCTTTTATGAAAAGAAGATACATATTACTAACTCGGTACCTTCAAAGATATGTCATATATTTCTCTGTTCTCGTCTGCTAACATGAAACAATCACAGTTGAGACTGCTTTTCCTTCATCAGTGACACATCAGTAAGTTAACATGAAGTTATTTCATGTATGCATATCTAGCTCTTTTCATTTATACCCCTTTTGTTATGCTTTGAAAGTTTCTAGTCTCTGCAAGCAATTGGACATTTTGCTAATTAAGAAAATATTGGATTGTTCCGTGTAATTGTCCTACAGCAGAAAAATTCTGAAAGTAAAAAAGAATATATGCAACAGTCATAGTATTGTTCCCTGTCTGCTATATTTTACTGAGATTTAATGTCATCCCTCCATCTTGATTTACTCCAATAGGTAAATTATTTACCAGTTCTGTTGATTGCCATGCTGTCCCAAAATTCAGAGCATTGTGCAGTCAGACATATGAACTGCTCTTTAAAGTATGAGATGAAGCTGTGTGTTTTTTACTGTGAAGTTAAAAATAAAATGAAAACACCCCAGTCTTTTCAATCATCTCTTTAAAAGGGTCAAAGAGTAAATGCCTTGGAAAACCCAAACCATGTCTAGCAGAAATTCCTTACATTTATGGCATTCCATGGACAATTATAGTGTGCACTCAAGGTAATGACAGAGAAATAATGGACATTGTACATTATATATAGCAATTACCTGAACATCACTGTCAACTGCTTGTGTCCTTTAAATTCCCATTTCTTTTGGAGATACAACAAAGAGAAAATGTGCTCCTGTCAATTAAAAATGACTAATTTGAAGAAAACAAGTCATTTTAGGTAGCATCTCTTTTCCAGCAGAACATAATGTTTGGAAGAAATGCCACATGTATCCAGTTTCATCTTAAATGTAGATGATCAGTGTGGTCAATGACACCCTGTTTCTTACATCTTATTGCTCAGTACGTGAAAAATACAGAAACTAACCATAAGCATAGACTGTAATACTAAGGGATAATTTGTGATATTTCCTTATGTCAAAATGTTTTCCTTGATGGCATCAGAAACATTGAGAAGTCCTTAACAGAGTATTCTCAACATTTGTTTCAGGATCACTGAAACAAATGTTGCACTGTATCTGTGGTACAGTATGTAGCTGAAAGGGCAGAAACATGAAATTTATCATTAAAGAGTCATTTCTGATCTAACTTTTCTTCATGTTTTTGAACTTTTAGAAGCCCAAACAATCTGCATAAAATCTAATGAAGCATGAAGATTCTTCATTCATTTGGGTACTGGCTTGGAGAGAAGTTTCAAGAGGGAATTTATGTGGTCTGGTTTGTGCTGCAGCTGGAGAGGCCATGATGATTTTTGACTGGGAATCCAGACCAATATCAGGGTCAGTTCTGATCTGCAACATCAATAGTTGGTTACAGTGTAGAGTAGGTGCAAATTATTACCTGTCAGCTGATTTGCCCAATATGCAAAGGATGTATAAGGAGCTTATTGCATGAAGTTTAACACTGGCTGCAGCCTCCCAGGCTGGAACAGGGACGCGAGCTGGAGGCGGGGATTATTGCATGCTAAATATCCACCTAATCACCACCCGCCATTAGCCCAGGTCCCAGCTGCACCCCACCAGCACTTTTTAGAAGCCAGAAAGCTTCCGACTTTGAAAAAGTGCTGGCAGAGTGCGGCTGGAACCCGGCTCGGACCTGAGCTGATGGCAAATAATTATTTAATTATTTATTTTTGCGACATTTTGTTCTATCCATGGTCTGGTGTGCTTTCTTTTCATAGAAATAGATCAAGCAGTTATGGGTACTTTTCAAATATCATGAAACTGGTCCAAGAAAGAGTTAACAGTTCTAATTTTGAACATAGCTATTACAATACTGGCATACTGTAAACGTTGTAACAAAAAACCAAATTATAACTCACATATAATGTGATGTGTATGGTTTTAAAAACTGTCTAGTAGTTTTTATTTATCTATAGACTACAAAAAAAGGACAATGATGGGGGAAAGAAGGAGAACAATAGGAGCCAGTGTGCTTTAGAAAAACAGTGTGCTTTGATGGTTAGAATGCTGGACTGGGTCTTGGGAAATCCAAGTGACCTTCCACACTGCAGAATTATTGCACCAAGATTCTGCTTTAACTGCCATGGCTGCATCCTATGGAATCCTGGAATTTCTATTTGGTGAAGCATTCCAGTTCTTGGGCTGAGATTTCTAAATACAGTAACAGCCAATACCAGGATTCCATAAGTACCATAGCATTTAAAATGAGTTCATCACATGTGGAGCTTCCGTCACCGAAACATCATCAAATGGGGCAGAAGTGTCACCAGGGTGATCATGCCGCAGACGCTTCTAAAGTGGGACGGAAGCGTTATCACCATGGAATCACCATGGAAATGTCAGGAAAGCAGCCCTTTTCTTATTAATGGATCAATCCGTTAATAATAAGAAAAAGGCTACTCTGCTGATGATTCCATGGCGATAACTCTTCCATTCCACTTTAGAAGCACCATGCATGATCACACTGGTGATGCTTCCACCCCATTTTGATGACATTTGGGCAACGGAAGCACGATGTTTGGAGCTCCATGGGATAAACTCATGTGTTTGTGGAGTGTTAAAAGAGTAGTAGTCCCACATGAGACATTCAACTCACTGGGTAGGTTTCAGCCAGCCAATCTCTTTCAGCTTGCACAAAATGGTTGTGACGAAAAAGTGGGGAAGAAGGAAACCATACCTAGAGCACACTGGAGGAAAGACAGGATACAAATTATATAAATGTAAGTTATATAATATGTAAATAACAAACAAACACCTAAGACCTCAAAGACAAAACAAAAGGCTACAGATCTTCATCTTCATCATTGCAATAAATCATTTTACAGATCAGAAATAATAGTACATAAAATATCACTGCTTGCATCTTTGTCTGTGGATATGGTTTACTGCCTTTTTATGGTAGGGTTCCTTGTGAAAATAATACTTTATTTGGTTCTTCTAGTGCAAAAAATACAATGTCTCACCATCTGAATGAGCTAACAAGCCTTAAAAGCAACACAATATAGGACAGAACAGGGTTCCAAGAGGCCACCATTGATCATGGCCTCTGGACCAAGGCAAATGTGATTCATCTCATTCATCTAAATCTTCTTTAATAAACAAATCAATATATCCATTTTGACAACATCATCAGGTTCAGTGCAAAGCTGCCAGTGCCAGACTGTATGGCAAACATGGGATTAAGAGGAATAATACGGTAATATACTATACTAATAATGCTATAAAATATTTTCCTATGAGAAAATATTTCCATCTGTTTAAGAAAGCCAGTGATAGTGCTTTGTTTCAAAAAGCATAACTTTACATAAAATGAGGTATTCCCATGGGTTCATTTCATTTCTTCTTGTAACTTTTAGCCTGCAGGTCACAATCCATTTCAGCTAGACAAAAACATAGAGTAGAATGGAGATAAAGCAAAATATGTTCACATCTCTAAGCAGAGTAGATTGTAAATCAAATCCACATATAGCTGGGAAAAGATACAGTGAGATTTTCCCATTATCTGTCTGCATTTTTATTTCATCTTTTTCAGTGAAGAAATAAATTCTGCAAGAACTAGTTTATATGTAGGTTATATATCTAGATAGCAGTTAAGTCAATACCGGAAAGTCACATGCCTCAATATGACCAATATTTTTACAAAATACTTTGAGCACCAATAATTTTAAATTTCTCCAGGTTTCAGCAACAAGAGCATTTGTTCTCACACTATATAGTTCATAATTAGCAAGAATTTAATTCAGTTGCATCGAGAGTCAAAGTAAGGAGATTATTTCATGGACAAATAAACTGACTGCTCCCTAATGGGATGCAGCCAGGGTGCAGGATACAGGTGGGTATTATCGCTCATAATTTGCAGTTCTTTCTGCTGGGCAGCTGCATCCTGGGTTCCAGGCACATTTCAGAGGCTGCTTTTCAAAACCAGGAGCTTTCTGTCTTCAAAAAGCAGCCTCTGAAACATGCCTGGGACTGGGATGCAGCCACCCAGAGGAATTGGCAGCAAATTACGAGTGACAATACCCACCTGCATCCCACACTCCGGCTACATCCCATTAGGGAGCAGTTGGGTTATTTGTCCATGGAAAAATCTCGTAAGTATAAGGTGTTCTTATCAAAATGTGAGCATACAAATGGAAAAAATATATAAGCTAATTAGCAAATACCAGAGGTGTTCAAAAGTGTATTTTTTCTATTTTAGAATTTTATTCATCTTCATAGAGCAGCTGGAGGCCCAGGTAGCTACACTTCAGCATCATAGGGAGCAAGAGGTTTTCCTGACCAGAAGGTCTAGGATGGGAAATACACAGAGGAAGTTGCTGGGGAGGAAGAGGTCATTTCACAGACTACAGAAGTCTATGGTTGGAGGAATGACACACAGAAGTAGGGAAACCAGGGAATGTCTGTGAGCTTGCAGCTGCAGAATCAATTTGAATCTCTCTCTATTAAGGATGATGAGGAACAGGCAAGTGGTGGGATCCTTAGGTGGGAGTGATCATGTTCTCCTGGAGTTTGTTATACAAGGGTGGCCTGATGTCTATTCTTCAGAGACAAGTGCTGGGGAAACTGTTATGTGATCCTCTGGCACACTGTGCTCAGCAGAGCCTCGCAGGTCTGCCTTCCCACAACTGTGCTAGTAAGTGCAACATCTGGCCAAATGGCCATCCTAGATCCCAAACATATGTCTTGCTCTAAAGAGGATAAGGATTGTGAGCATCCACAAGAATTCTTTCCTGGGGTGGTAGCATAACCACACAGTGTTACACAACTGTAATTCATGCATACAGAATGTGATACTACAAGGCCTAGGCACATTTCTTATCCATGTACACAGCTCTGCTTTGTTCCTTCATGTAATAGTCTTCCAGGTGTAGAAGCATAACACAGAGTAGCAAATAATTCTGGGAATTTGACTACTACAGAAAAGTGTTATATTCTTGTTTCACATGGTAGGCAGTGAGCTGAAACAAACCTTTATTTGGAATAAGAAACATGTGGGAGGGGGACTTAGAATTTGGGGTGGAGGGGAACCCAGTGGAACATGTACAGCACATTAGGTTTCAAATGCATCAGCAGTTTTATGCAGTACTACACAGTGTGGTTCTTTCACTTCTGTATCTGATAGTTCTTTGCCTTATTCCTATCAATCTGTGTCTCGCCAAATTTCCTGGAATTAGTCATTTTGGTCATCTCAGCTTCTACATTTTTAAAGACTAGGTATACTCCCCTTAGATATCCAGCTTACATGGCATCTGAGTACATTGTAAATGATAGCCTATATGAGGAGCAGCTTGAGGAGCTGAGTATGTGTAGCCTGGAGAAGAGAAAGTTAAGAGGTGACAAGGTGGTCATGTTTAAATGTCTGAAGAGATGTCATATTGAGGATGGAGCAAGCTTGTTTTCTGATGCTCCAGAGAACAGGACCTGGAGCAAAGGATTCCAACTACAGCGAAAGAGATTCCACCTCAACATTAGCAGGAAGTTCTTAACAGAAAGAGCCATTTGACAGTGAAATACACTGCCCTGGATTGTGATGGAATCTCATTCAGTTTTTAAACACAGACTGGATGGCCACAGGGGTGCTTTGATTGAGAGTTCCTGCATGGCAGGGGGTTGGAATGGATGGCTCTTGTGTTCTCTTCCAAAGCTGTGATTCTATGATTTGATGCATGTATTTCAAGATATTGCAGTACATGAAAAGATCTCAACTTTCTTCTGTTATAAGAATCTGTTACATAATTCTATAACTTACATGTTGAAGTGCATATACCTCATTCTGTTTTCACACTGGCATGTGTTTGGGTATCAGTCAAACAAAACATCAGGAACTAAATACTTCTTATCATGCTAGGAACTGAACTTTTCAGCTATTCCCTCATGCAACAATTAAGAGGTTTGATCAACTTGCTAGAGAGCAAACTCTGGTTTCTTACCCTTTGTCTTTTCTGATATTATAGCCCTTCCAAATCTTTCCTTATGCTATCATATTCAATTACTGCAGTGCACCTAGAAAGGGCTAAGAATCAGTGACTGCTGACTTACAAATTTTGGCTCTCTGCCTGACTCTCCTTATTTAGGAATTCTTTACTTATTTGTTGCCCAGCTGTATTTTTCCAACTGGAATGAGTTTGGGTTAATTGCCTCATTCTCTTGAAGGGCTTGAAACTGGCAAAATATACATAGGAAAAATAACATCCAAGCTGTAACAAATCTTCACCTTTACCTTAATACTGAAAACTTCACATATTTCATATCGCACTGCATGACTATTAGTTGCTATTTGACGTTCTTAATTTATTGCCTGGTTTACTTTATTATACCCTTTCCTGTATTGTTATGTATTATTTATATGTCTTAATGCTATTATTTCTTAGATTTTACGCCATGAGCATCTATACTCTTATCCATTTTATTGTTTGTATGTACAGCGCTGTGTAAATCTACAGCGCTATATAAATAAAGTATAATAATAATAATAATAATAATGAATTTCTAATTTGTATGTCACTGCAGACCATTCTTTTTCCCATTTATCTATGTCCTTTTATTTTATTATTGCCGTTAACCTATCTAGTTCCTTCACTTCATATATTTGTTTGATATCTTCTGTCAAGAGGGGCAGCCACTCAATAACTAATAAATCATCTTCATTTCATATTTTTTTTCAATCTTCTATTCTTGGGGTGTTTGGGGATTTCCAGTTTCTAGCCACTATCAATCTGGCTGCTGTTATTAGATATAGGCCAATCCTCCAACACTTCCTTTCTCCTTCCTTGCCTAATACTGAGGTTATATTTAAAAGATGGAGGAAGTGACTACAGCCTTCTTACGTCACAATGGCAGCACTTGTGTACACAGGAACACCACCATTGTTACGCCGCCGTGCCGTGCTAGGGTTAGGGACTGTGCGGTTGCCATGCAGTCCCTAATCCTAAAATCGGCACCAGCATGGCACAAAAGGGTGATCTGTACTGCGCCTAAGTTGTTTCTGATTTCTAGCAACCCTAAGGCAAATCTATCACAGGGGTTTCTTGGTTGGATTTGTCCTCTCTCAGTCTCAGAGGACAGCGAAGGCAAACCCCACTGAACAAAGAAAACCCATGATAGGTTCATTTTAGGGTTGCAATGAGTTGGAAAGACACACAACAACAACACATCATTGTCCTCTGATGTCCAGAGTCCTGTTCCAACACTCAAGCCCCAAAAACATGCTGATGCTTTCTCCTTATTACCTTCCTCATTTTATAACCCCATTTTACTTGCTATCATTTGACATAGTAGACAGATTACATTGATCACTGCTTCTCCCAGGCTATAAGCTGTGAGAGACAGGCAATAGTTTATCCCACTGTCAAGAACTTGCACTAAATTTAGGTCCATTGGATACCATGGATTATACACACACACACACACACACACACACACACACAGAAGATATATGTGTGTGTGTGTGTGTGGTGTGGTGTGTGTGTGTTAGTGTAATATATATTATAATATATAGACATAACCAACCGTCACCCCAGATTTTTTTCATGTTATATAAGGGAAACCTTTATACTATGCCCTTTTATTTAATAGGACTTGAGTATCCACAAATTTTGGCAACCACAGTTGTGTCCTGGAACCAAACCCAAACAGATGCCAGGGGCCCAATATTTTTCTTTCTTTCCTAGAAACTTGCTAGGGACCAGTAGATGAGGTGCTGTCAAATGACTGTCCCTTCAAGGAACATTGTTTTAGATCAGTGCTATTGAGAGTGATGGGCCAAGGACCTGTGGTGGCCCTCACGCCATTGGCTCTATATCCCTGGCACTTTGGGGGGAAACGTACTTGTGGACCCCCCCCACTTGAGAGAGATCACAGAGGATAGTTCTAGACCTAGAGCAGGACTCTTCCAGGAGACAATGAGGACATGATCTGTGAAGTTGAAGGCTTTCATGGTCGGCATCCACAGATTTTTTAGGTTTTTTTGGGCTATGTGGCCATGTTCCTGAAGAGTTTATTCCTGACATTTCGCCAGCAACATTCTCTGAAGATACCAGCCACAGATACTGGCAAAATGTCAGGAATAAACTCTTCTAGAACATGGCCATGTAGGCCCAAAAAACCCACAAAAAATCTAGGGCATGATCGTTTGAAAAAGTCAACTCACCCATAAACAGGAAAACAAAATACAGTAATGGCAGTAGGATTCTTCCATGCCTCTCTTGCACCTGGTTTCTTTCCATCCTGTGGCTGATGACACTCAAATGTAGTCAAGGGTCCGTTTAGGGGAATTTTATTATTATTGTTATTAGCTCAAATATTGCAAGAGGAGGGCCTGCTATGACAGCCCTTACAGAATCGTCTCCCAATGTGTATACGGAGTAGACCAGGGGATCCCAATAAATGGAGCTGAGACAGACTTCTAGAATTTATAACCAATTTATATATAAGGGGAAAACACATACGATTCACTAGCACACACATACACATACAAGGCTCAGGAAAAGCATAGGTTAGCATGGAATAGGATTTTAGGCATCACTGGGGTGATAAGTACCAGAATGTAGACTCCCTCCAGGAATCCAAATGGAATATGATGAGGATGGCATGAGGCTCAGCCATGGAATGGCTGGCCAGGAGCCAGGAGTCAGGTCAGGGATCAAGGGGACAGAGCTTCTCCCTGAAATCCAGACTGGCCCAGTGAACAGGCAAATCTGATGATATTTATAGGCAAAATCTTGCTTCTGGCAAAGGTGCTTGATAGTGAGAACAAAGGTGTTTAATTACTTTCTTTTCACCTGGATATCCCTGTCTGATTGTCTTAGTGGTCTTAAGCTGCTTGGACAACAGACCCTGGGGAGGGGGTAAGAGCCTCAGGCAAGGCAAATATTTGCTCTTCCTGGTCCTATGATAATCCTCTTATGCGACTCCTTAGATATGATGATGTGGGTGCCCCTCAGGGGTGTGTGTACATGTCCTCATGCCTTGCTGGCAATGGTGGACAGGCTACTAGAGTTCATCTAGGGGTCATTAAGGGTTATCATTTATACCAAAATTTATATGGAGCAGCATGGGTAACACAAATATGTTTCTCTATGTCCCTGACTGCTACAGTGACTAAGGATGACTTCTCCCCACTGAACCCCTGCCTTGAGTCAGCAATGGGCTGGATGAGGAAAAACAAACTCAAGCTGAATCCAGAGAAAACGGAGGTACTTGCCATAGGTTCCTTAGGTCCGGGGAGGGAAATTTGTCCACCACTCCTTGATGGGGTCACACTTCCTCTGAAGGATGAAGTTCGCAGTTTGGGAGTACTTCTGGATCCATCTCTACATTTGTCATCTCAAGTAGATGTGACGGCTTGGTACCAACTTCGGTTGATACGCCAACAGCGACCCTACCTCAACCGAAAGGACCTTGAGGCTGTAGTGCATGCTCTGGTAATCTCTCACCTCAATTTCTGCAATGCGCTCTACATAGGGCTACCCTTGTACCAAGTTTGAAAGCTTCAACTAGTGCAAAATGCGGCAGCCAGGTTGGTCACTAACTCTTTGAGACTTGACCATATAACACCTATTTTGAAAGATCTACACTGGCTCCCAATTAGCCTCTGGGCACAGTACAAGGTGTTGGTCATTACCTTTAAAGCCCTACATGGCTTGAGTCCGGGTTACTTATGGTAACACATCTCCCTATACAATCTGCCCCACACTCTTAGAACAAGTGGGAAGAATTTGTTGGAGATACCAGCATCCAAGCATGTTTCTGCTTCCCTAAAGGCATTCAGCATAGCTGCCCCTAGACTTTGGAATGGTCTCCCAGAGGAGACCTGCCTTGTTACATCCTTATAAATCTTTAAAAAGGCAGTAAAGACACAGTTCTTCCACCGTGCTTATCCTCCTGACCTTCTATGAAGACCAATAGTATGGAACGAGACCAGCTGCCCCGTGATTGATTGATGCTAATGTTTTTAGGTTCTTATGTTTTTATGCTTTTATGTTTTCATTTTTAACTGTGATTTTAATGATGCAGTGACTAGTGCTTCAATACTGTAACTGTAATTTTAACCTTGTTGTGATCCTGCTTTGATCCTTTGGGAGAGGCAGGAAGATAGAAATAAAAATTATTATTATTATTATTATTATTATTATTATTACTAATTCTCGGATTCCCTTGGTCCACAATCCCTGGCTCTATGGCACAGATGACACTTTGCTCTCAGCCAGATCTCAAGGACCCAAAGCAACTTCTGGAACTTGGAGAGATCCAAACAATGCTGATGTGGGAATTTCTTTTTTAACCCCCCTCTTTTTCCCTGACTCACTCCTCCCATCCTCTGTCCTTACTTTCTCTTTTTTTAAAAAAGAGATCATTTTCATTTCTTTATTTTCTTGTCTGTTAGTCTTAGAAGCAGGAGAGTGCTTTTGCTGGATACATTATCCTTCTTGTGTTTTTTTTGTTTTTGTTTTTTGTAGCCAAGTACCTGACTCTTGTATGAACACATCTGATCTGGAAGAGTTGTTTCC
>NC_056524.1:90634233-90647031 GCF_019175285.1 Sceloporus undulatus | reverse complement strand
CAAACGCTTATCTGTTTCCCCAGTTGGTATCTATGACCTTTTCAACTGTGAAGTCTGTTCAGTTTTTAGGCCTCCTTGAATGGCCTTCTGATGGCAGCTTAAGACCAACCTGTTCAAACAGGCTTTTAAAGAATTGCTATAAGGACAGGCTGAGATGTTGTACCATTTCAAAAAAAAAGTTGATACAATTTTTATATGTACAGTTTTATCTTTTCAAAATGTGTTTTATTCTTTTAATAATTATCTGTTTTAATATTGTAGCAATTTAATTCCTTTTTAATGTACTTTTCTTCATGTTTTTAATGGCACTGTTTTTTTAATGTTGTGAAGCTGCGCTGAGTCCCAGTTCTGGGAAAAGACCAGGATACAAATAATAATAATAATAATAATAATAATAATATCTGAAATCCCAAAATTAATAGGGGAAGAAAAGACGACCCCTACCAGGATACTTTTCAAGCATATGTCTTGCTTTGTAGAGAACAGTCCTCTATTTTGAATAGAGCTACATTTAAACTGCAGAATTAATGCAGTTTGATACTGCTTTAACTACTATGGCTCAATGCTATGGAATTTTTGGAACTGCAGTATTGTGAGCTGTTTAGCCTTCTGTGTCAGAGAGCTCTGGTGCCACAACAAATTGCTGGATTTCATAGGATGGCGCTATGGCTGTTCAAGCAGTGGCAAATCTAATTTGTTTGGTAGAACTGAAGCCTCTGCAAATTCCTCTCTTCTTGAACACCTTTCTTTCCAGGAGAGAGGAAGGGAGAGGGACAACAGTCTGAGAGCCCTAAGATTTCTAAAGTCACACAAAGAAGTTCCACCTAAAGGGAGGGCAATGTTCTTCTCTCTGAACTAAAGACCAGCACCAACACTATATTTTTAAATACAAAAACTGAGGAAACAAAAGACAAAGAAACAGAACTATTTCCAAGGTTCAGAATTTTATTAATTTTGCAATTTGGTTGTTATATCTATTTGCCATGTTCAGTTTGGCAAGTTTTAAAAGTTGCAGGTTTCATTTAAATCTTATGAACCTCCCAAACAGCCTAACAGGTGACCCCTGTCGGATGCCCAGAGGAAGGCGAAAAACCTCCAGGATCTCTGGCCAATCTGCCCTGGAGGAAAATTCCTTCCCGACCCCAAAAGTGGCGGCCAGTGCTACCCTGAGCATGTCGACAAGGGCCTTCCTTATGCAAGAAAATGGTGAAGCTCCCTGCTTCCATCTCTCCATGTAAAAGACAAGCTGGCATCTTCCAGGAAAGGAGAGGAAAGGAGAAAAAGAGGTGGACCACACACCAGATGGATAGACAGTTAAAGAGGTTACAGCTGAGAGCCTGAAACAACTGTGCAGAGGGGCTTGGAGTTGTTTCATCTATGGGGTTGCCCTGAGTCAAAATTGACTCAAAGGCAGTTAACAACAGTAACAAAATACATTAATTTCCCAAACAACCTAACAGGTGGACACTGCTGGATGCCAAGAGGAAGGCAAAAAACCTCCAGGATCTCTGGCCAATCTGACCTGGAGGAAAATTCCTTCCCGACCCCAAAAGTGGCGGTCAGTGCTACCCTGGGCATGTCAGCATGGACCACAGACCACCAATCTGCCAACTCTTGCTCAGGCCAAACTTATTCCTTCTTACCTTAAGGCTCACAGAATAGGCCCTTTTCCGCACCCACAGAGAGAGAGAGAGAGAGAGAGAGAGAGAGAAGAGAAGAGAGTGCCTGCTTGCCTCCTTACTTGCCTGGCTGGCTGGCTGGCTGGCAGGCATCTTCTTTATCACAAGCCCCTGTTTTACTTCCATCTTCCTTTCTTTGTTTGGCCTACTGTTTGGCCTACTCTTCTCACCTGGACAAAAATGATCCAGTAGAAAGACATGAAATGTCCAACCATTGGCCGTACCATTCATGGTGCTTCTTGCTCAGCTGCTAACTGCCTCTCCTTGCTGGAATCTTAACTGTCATGGAAGAAGAGCTGCATCATAATGGAAGTCATGCTGCATCACCATGCCTTGTCTAGGCCACACTGGGATTGGCTATGAGCATTCTTCAAGGGTTCCTTGGGATGGTCAGCATATGTTCCCATATCTTGGAGAAAGAGACAGAAAAATTTTCTCAAACAATAACCAACTCCTCAGTGAAGACTTTTAGCTTGGTCTCTTGACCCTTGACTCTTCTTCCTTTAATTACTGAATTCTTTCTTATGGAGTTCAAAAGAACCCCCAAAACCCAAATAAATAATAAGGGAAAGAACTGCCTTGCCTTGTTCTTTTACCAATATGAAATTCCACTGACCTTTCACCATTAATGGAGAGGTGACCTTTTCCAGGATGGTTCCCCCATGCATACCAAATCTGTGGATGCTTGAATCCCATTAGATACAATGGTATACAGTGGTGCCTCGGGTTACGAAATTAATTCGTTCCGCCATTCCTTTCGTAACCAAAAATTTCGTAACCCGAAACACTTTTCCGTTAGCACTGGAAAGCCTATAGCTGCACTTTGCAGCATTTGAATTTCGCGCCGAAATGAATTTCGTAACCCGAAAAATATTTCGTAACCCGAAACAGTTTTTGCCAATCCAACTTTTTCGTATCCCGGAAATTTCGTAACCCGATCATTTCGTATCCCGAGGCACCACTGTACTAAAATGTGTCATATAAAACGGCAAATTCAAGGTTTGTCTTTTGGAATGTATATATTTTTAAAATATGTTCAAGCCGTGGATGTTTGAATCCATGGATAAATAATCCTTTGATATGGAGGGCTGGCTGTAATTTTCTGTTTTATTAATGTTGATAGCTTCTTCTGTTTTTGTTTTTTGCTTGTTTTTCACTCCTCCTCAAAAACCAGCAAAAACAAAAGACGTTCATTGTAAACTGTCCTTGAATTTGCCTGTGGAGAGATCTTGTCGCACTTTTGAGACTAACTGAAAGAAAGAAGTTGGCAGCATGAGATTTCACAGATTAAAGTCTGCTTCCTCAGATGCATTTGTCCTTGAGTCTGTAGCTCCATTGGGAACAAGAAAGATTTTTAAAAACTGTATGTAATTACTATTTGAATAAATTATACTTTTATGCCAAACCGAGTTATACATTATACAGTACACTTGATATTTCTACAGCTGCATCCGCATAGCAGAAATAATCCAGGTTAACAACATTTTAAGTGACATGGTTCAATGCTATGGAATTCTGGAATTGTAGTTTGTTGTGGGATCAGACCTCTCTCACACAGAAGGCATAATGTCTCAAAAAACAACAATTCCCAGAATTCTTTCGCATTGAGCCAGGTGTCCACCTGGAATACTACACAGCCTGTAGTAACAAAATGACTTTCAGTGTGCAAAGGATGCTAATGCATTTTCTCAAATTTTACAAAGAATGTTTGGTTTTATGGGGGAAAACAGAGGGGGGGGACCTATTTTTCCCATGCCTTCAAATTTTGTATGTGGAATGAAATGCATAATTCTTGGGTGCCTAGCTATTCTAAGAGTGGCATGGCTTGTAAAGCAGTTGGCAAGTTTACCTGCTTGAGCATCACTGAGCCCCTGGAAGAGATACCACCCTTGTTTTAATTCATAAAATGGCCATTGCTCCCTGGATTCACCCACGCCTATTGTGTTGAGATAGTTGTAATGACAAGCTTCCAAGCTGCTCCAGTTCTGCCCATTGACTTTCAGGACTTAACTGCGGGCAGCTGCAACATCTCTTGTCTCTTGCCTTCCCAGTGATCCCTGCTTGGAACAACATTTGCCCTGGCTTGGGTGCTCTCAGATTCATCAGCACCTTCTGGTGAAGCTTTGGAGACAGTTCAAAGTAAGTGTTCCCCCTCCACCTCACCCCTGGCAGCCAAAAACAGGGATTGGGGAAAACTAGGCTGTAGGGATTAAGTTTTCAGTCAGTTTGGATCAGGCTGGTTCATTTGGGCTGTCCTACAGATGTACAGTTTCTGGATATTGTGAAGCTGTGAAGTTTTGTTTTTCATTTTCCTTATGAAAAAAATAATGAAATTTTCAGAAGATTTGAGGGAAAATGGGATATTAGCATCATTTACAGATTGAAAACCATTTTGTTACTTTAGGATCATAACATTTATAGTGTGTATAATACCGTCAGTCTGCTGTATCTATGGATTTTTTTTTCACCCACGGACCATTCAAAGGCATACCTTGATTTTGCCATTTTATATAAGGACACTATTTTACTATGCCATTGTATTTAATGGGACTTGAGCATCCATGGATTTTGGTATCTATGGGGGGTGGGTCTGGAACCAAACCTTAGCAGATACCAAGGGCCCACTGTATGATAAAGGCATACAGTCTCATTCAGTGTAAAACTGTCATGTTTGGTATATTAAAAGTCTAGTTCAGTCAGATCAACAGTTACAAACTGAATTCCCCTTTTTAATTTTTTAAAAAAGTTTCCTAACAGAACTGTAAGGTCATACCTTGTGAAGAACCTCTTTGGTTTTGCCACTTTATTATGAGGCAGCCAAAAAAACCCCAAAAAACAATTTAAAGCAGAGAAAACCATCAACATTTATAAAACAGAGAAAATTATTTTATCTCCTCCAGTTTTCCATAGTCTCAAGAAAGCATAGACAGACAGATAGATAGATGACCATAATAGACCAGCACATCAAGAAGACATAAAGCATTTATCTCTGTTAAAAGAACTGAGAAAAGGATATCAGGACCAAGAATTATAACCATAAAATCCCATATATTGCCATACTCAAAAATCATACATAATTTCTTTTAGAAACAATATTGAGGGAGTATGGCCTGGTACAGACCTGCGCTTTGCGCCAGCCCTGAGTCTCAAAGTAGGACTCGGTAAAGCGAAGCATCCATCCTATGGGTGCCATCTTGGAGCACTGCCATTTAAACAGGGTGTGCCATGATGATGCCGCTTGTGCACAGTGCACAAATAGTGCCGCGCACGAGGAGCATCATGAGGGTGCGACGTGACCCTTATGGCGCTCCTGTAGTGCTGGCAAAAGAAACTCCTTTTTGGTGGCTGTGTCCCCAACCCCGCGCATCCAGGGACAGCACAGAGCCACTCCTTTTGGGCTGTCTGTACAGCCCCTAAATCTATAAACAACTTTTCTTAAACATTTTATTCATCATTCCAAAACAGAATTGCAAAATCCAATTTAATTTTTAAGATTTTCATTTTTAAGAGAAAAAAACAGGCTCTGAGTTAAAAAGTTCCCCACTCCCACCCCAAAAAATAAAATCATGGTTTTTCCCTGGCTCTTCACATCTCTAGGCTCTAGGCTCACATCTCCAGATCAACACTTTCCCATCCAGATCTTCTCTGGCTCCGACCCTGTCAATTTCTCCATTCCTCTCTTATTTGCTGAATGTTAAAAAGAGCGGCCTATTTCTTTGGTGCATGGATCTCACCATAGAAGAAGTACCTGTCTACTGTGATATATTTTAATTTGTATGAGTCCTGGTTTTATGGGAAAGGTGAGGAATAAATAAAGTTTTGAATAAGAATAAAGATAAAAAGTAAGAATATGCTTTTCACTCATTAATAGGATTTTCTATACAGCACCATCAATATAGTGATAAAGAGCATGTGAAGTTTCATAGACCCCCAAAGGCCTCTGCTAACTGGAAGCTTAAGTACAAATTCTGACACTGGGGAAAGGAGATAGAAAGAGATTATGGAGTTTATCAGACAAGGGAAATTGGAAGTATAATCCAATGGCAACCTGAACGCAATCATGGGATTTAATGTTATTGCATGATAGACTGCCACACACAAATTCAGGCAATGGGGAATCAGTCCAAACGCAATCATGAGGTTTCACGTTAAATTCGGGCAATGGCATGCTATTTTTGGGCAATGGGAAGCCAGTTTGAATGCAATGAACATTCACGTAATTTCGCTAAACTACCAACTTTCAGTGAATGCGTTCTAGCCCCACTTTCTTTTCATTCAAAATTAAAAGAAATTCCTCACGTGTGAGTAAATGCAATAACTTGTATCTATTGGATGAGGACTTAAGGGTTAAGGGGGAAAAGTAGAATCTGGCAAATAAGACAGCCCTCTCCCCAAACCTGCACTGAACTCTCTCTGGTTCACATCTAAGTATGATTATTTGGAAGGGAGCAGGGCCGGCTCATCCATATAGGCGAACCAGGCAGCTGCCTAGGGCGCCAAACTGCAGGGGGCGCCAGAGAGAGAGAGAGAAAGAGAGTGGCTTTAGCCTGTGGATCATAGAATCAGGCAAGCAGTGAGTAGCAGGAAGAGAAGGCTGCTTGCTGAGGCTGAAAGGAGGGGAGAAGTTTGCTGCGCTCTGCAACTCCTGGGCTGCATCCACACTGGAGAATTAACCTGGTTTGGCACTGCTTTAACTCTTTCTCGCTCAAGGCTATGGAATTCTGGGAGTTGGAGTTTGTTGTGGAGTGCAGAGTGCCTCCCTTCTCCTTCCTTCCTTCCCTCCTTCCCTCTATCTTCTTTCCTTCCCCCTTCTTTTCTTCTCTCTCTCCTTTTCCCTCCTTCCCTCTTTCTTTCCTCCTGTCCCTCCCTCCCCCTTCTTTCCTTCTTTCCTTCCTTCCTTCTTTCCTACCTTCCCCCTTCCTTCCTTCCCTCCCACTTTCTTTCCTCATGTCCCTCCCTCCCTCCCTCCCTTCTTTCCTTCTTTCTTACCTTCCCCCATTCTTCCCTCTTCCTTCCTTCCTTCCTTCCCCCTCCCTCCTTCTTCTCTTCATTCCTTCCTCTCTCCCTCTCTCTCTCTTGCCAAGAGAGAGACTTGTTCAGGAAAGGCTTGCCATGGCCTTCCTCTGAGGCTGAGAGAGTGTGACTCCCTCAAAGTCACCCAGTGGGTTTCCATGGCCCCATCCCCCCCCCCCCAATAACTCCTTCTCCTTCCCAGACTTTGGCCCCATTCCTTCCCTATCCACCCACTTTTGCCTCCTTTCCCACTCACCCACCCTTTTCTCTGATTCCTAGACCCCCTTGTTGTTGTTGTTGTTGTTGTTGTTTGTTGTTGTGTGTCCTCAAATCCTTTCTGCCTCCTGGCCACAGTCTCTTGGGGTTTCCTTGGCAAGGTTTGTTCAGAGGAGGCTCACCATGGCCTTCCTCTGAGGCTGAGAGAGTGTGATGCCCCACCCAGTGGGTTTCCACGGCCGAGCTGGGATTTGAACCCAGAGTCATAGTCCAATGCTCAAACAACTAGTCCACACTGGCTCCAACAATACACTTTGAAAGCTTGGTCTTCTTCCCAAATGTCTTCACCACAAAGGAAGGCACCACAAAATGGAAGACATTCAAGAAAAAAGGGAGGACAGGACTCAAGAAAAACTCAAACACTCCTAGAAATGTAAATGCATGCTTCTTAGTCATGCTCAAAATGGAGGATGTTTTAGAAAACCTCCTGGACAGAAGGTTGGAATGGAGGACATGACCTGGAAGAGGAGGAGTTCTGCCCTGCCCTGGGGCAAACCTATCATGGGGTTTTCTTGGAAATAAGAGTTTAGAGAAGCTTTGCCATGGCCTTCCTCTGAGGCTGAGAGAGTGTGGTTTGCCCACTCTTGGTGTTATTATTATTATAGTTTATTTCTAAAGTGCTGTAAATGGCTGTCTACTATATGTCTTTTATTTCTCGCCCTGGAGCCATTCCCATCCTTTTTTCATAGGTTGCACTTACACTGCAGAAATAATGCAATTTGATACTGCTTTAACTGTCCTGGCTCCATGCTATGGCATTCTGGGATTTGGATTTTTGGAGGAGAATTCAGAGAGCAGTGGAGCCACAACAAACTACAAATCCCAGGGCTTCATAACATGGAACCCGCAGGATGACCAGATGTCCTCTTGTTCCGGGGTATATTTTACATTTCAGTCTTCTGTCCAGGAGGAATTGCAAAAATGTCCTCCCTTTTGAGCATCACTAAGATGCATGAATTTATATTTATATGAGGGGCTTTAGCTTTTACTTAGTCATGTCCTCCATTTTACTTGAAAGACCTACATTTTACAGTGCCTTGTCCTCCTTAGGACAGCCAATCACTGTGGGAGCCAAGGGCAGCTAAAGTGGTGTCAAACTGCATTAATTCTGCAGTGTGGCAGCAGCCCTGGTCCTCTCACCTGGTGACCCTACTGGTTTTCTTCTCTTTCTTCTGCCCCTTGGGTGAAGGTATTTAGTTTTTAGGGGTCATAGATGGACCACTACTACCCCACAAATTCATGGGGATGGGATCCAGATTTTTCCACATCATTAGAATGAATAATGCTTCCAGCTTGCAAAAGGAATATGTAAGTTGTCATGTTTACAAATGAAACAGCGGAAATCAAGGGGTGAAAATAGTTATGAGGGGCGATGGGTGCCAAAATATTTCTCGCCTAGGGTGGCAAAATACCTAGAGCCGGCCCTGAATGGAAAGGAGAAGCCAGGCATAGTCAGACTTTAGGAAAGCTGATTTTAGTAAACTTAGAGAAATCTTGGGGGTGATCCCATGGTGAGGAATACTAAAAGAGGAGTTCAAGATGGATAGGAATTTCTCAAAGGGGAGATACTGAAGGCACAATTTCTATCAGTTCCAGGGAGGAAGAAAAATGGGAGGTGTCTTAAGAAACCAGGATGGATGACTAAGGAACTTTCAACTGAGCTAAGGTTTAAATGGAACATGTATAAGAAATGGAAAAAACAGAGAAATCACCAAAGAGGAATTCAAACAAATAGCGAACATATGTAGAGGTAAAGTCAGAAAAGCTAAAGCACAGAATGAACTCAGGCTTGCTAGAGAGGTTAAGAACAACAAAAAGGGCTTTTTCGGGTATGTCTGCAGCAAAAGGAAGAAGAAGGTAGGGCCACTGCATGGAAAAGATGGCAAAATGCTAACAGAAGAAAGAGAAAAGGCAGAATTACTCAACACCTTCTTTGCCTCAGTGTTCTCAGAAAAGGCAAAGGGTGCTCAACCTGAGGATAATGGAGCAGAGGACGGAATAGGGGAATTTCAGCACAGAATAAGTAAAGAGATAGCACAGGAATATCTGGTTAATCTAAACAAATATAAGTTTCCAGGACCATATGAATTACATCCAAGGGTATTAAAAGAACTGGCGAATGTAATATGGGAGCCATTGGCAATAATCTTTGAGAACTCCTGGAGAACAGGAGAAGTCCCAGCAGACTGGAGGAGGGCAAACGTCCCCATCTTCAACAAGGGGGAAAAGGAGGATCCCAACTTTTATCATCCAGTTAGTCTGACATCTATATCAGGAAAGATTCTAGAGCAGATCATTAAACACAGAGTCTGTGAAAAGAAAGCAATGCCATAATCACAAAAAGTCAACACAGGTTTCAGAGAAACAAATCAAGCGAGACAAATCTAATTTCTTTTTTTTGATAAAATTGATAAAAGCTTGGTAGATCAAGGGAATGCTGTGGATATAGTATATCTTGATTTCAGTAAGGCCTTTGACAGGGTTCCCCATGGCATTCTTGTAAACAAGCTAATGAAATGCAGTGGTACCCCGGGATACGAATTGATCGCGTTACGAAATTTCCGGGATACGAAAAAGTTACATTGGAAAAAACTGTTCCGGGATACGATGTTTTTTTCAGGTTACGAAATTTTTTTCGGCGCGAAATTCAAACGCGCGGCTTTCCAGCGCTAACGGAAAAGCCTTTTCGGGTTGCGAAATGTATCGGGTTACGAACGAAGCGGCGGAACGAATTAATTTCGTAACCCGAGGTAGCACTGTGTTGGCTAGACAAAGTAACTGTTACATGGATTTGTAATTGGTTGATCGGCCGAAGCCAAAGGGTACTCAACAATGGCTCCTTTTCATCCTGGAGAGAAGTGACCAGTGGGGTCCCACAAAGGGGTCTGTCCTGGGCCCAGTGCTTTTCAACATCTTTATCAATGACTTGGAGCTTCAAAAAGCTGGCATAATGTCTTATGTGCATTTTTGGTTGGTCCAGTAAAGGTATCACTGTCTTCATATGGATAGCAAAAAGGCAAGATCATGCTAAAGCTATTATAGAGCCCATACAGGCCAAATTACAACTGCTTTGGAACACTTTGGAGTTATGCTGTTTAAATGATGCATGCGCCCTAAGAGGTCAGAAGCCACGCCAAAGCCACGCTCCAGTCCTAAGGAATGGACCACAGCTTTGGCACAGCTTCTGGCCTCTTAGGATGCATGCTCATTTAAACAGCATACCTCCAGAGTGAGCAGAGACAGCTTTATTTTGGCCTGTATGGGCCCTATAAGGCACGGTCTTGCCTTTTTGCTATCCATATGAAGACAGTGATACCTTTACTGGGCCAACCAAAAATGCACATAATGCCAGCTTTCGAAGCTCCACTGGCTTCTTCATCAGGCAAAGCTGTTAAAAATCAAACAGGAGGAGAAGAAAAAAAATGACAATGTTAGAGTCATGTTAGAAAGAAAGAAAGAGAGATAATGTTAGAAAGAAAGAAAGACCTAAACAAAGTGATCAGCTTTCATCAACCCTAAATGTCATCTTAAATGAGTGGCATCATGCTAAAGACAAACTCAGAATCCAAAGAAAGAGAGGAGGAATAACAATTAAAACGAATTCTCAGTGGCCAACTTGTATCAACCCTAAATGCCAATAAGTTGTATTGGTTTTGCCCAGAGCAATCTGTGGGATATATGAAAGCATTTATTTTTGCCATTGTCATGAAATCATAAAAGATGTCTTGAGGGACAAGCACTGACAGCTTCCTCTGTTGCTTGAGATGAAGGGGCACGCAAAGTGATATCATATGAGAAATATGACTCTTATAAAAATGGGGAAGGGTTTTAGGAGTGAATGATTAATGCATTTGTCAACACAAACATTTCAGTTGTATAATACTGTCCAACATGCACACATACAACATGAAAGGTATTGCAGACAATTGACTAATATAGATTAATCTACTCAGCATGTCTGTGATTCTTGTCTTGGACGTGGGCTACAAAGGCTACAATCCTTTAAGATTCTAGACAGGAGGTCTTACCAAACTCAACAAAATCTGCTTCTCAGCAGACAGAGGGGATTGCACTGCAAGTATTTTTCACCCAGACATTTTTCAACTGCAGTGTTCTTAAGACACACGAGAGGCATCATGTCAACATGAATTTTAAGAACTATTTTAATTTGTTATTAAAAGCCATAGTGCAATGGATTCTACTGGGTAAAGAGTTATGACAACGAGTGTAAGGTCCAAAACAAACTGCAGAAATAATCCAATTTGAGACTGCTTTAACTGCCATGACTCAGTGCTAGAGAACCTTGGGAACTGTAGTTGTGTGAGACATTTAGCCTTCTCTGTCAGAGAGCTCTGGTGCCACAATAAACTACAATTCTTGGAGAACAAGAGGAGACCCAGAAGACTGGAGGAGGCTGACTAATGCTGTGATTACTAAGAGCCAGCATGGGTTTCTCAAAAACAAGTCATGTCAAACTAATCTTATCTCATTTTTGCAAGCTTATACATCAGGGAAGTGCTGTAGATTCAGTATACAGTGGTACCTCGGGATACGAAATACCCAGGTTACGAAATTTTCGGGATACGAAAAAATCCCATAGGGAATTATTGTTTCGGGTTACGAATGTTTTTTCGGGTTACGAAAAAACTTTTGGTGCTTTTTTCGGCTTTTTCGCACGGAATCGCGGCTTTTCCCCATTAGCGCCTATGGCAATTCGGCTTACGAAGGCTTTTCGGGTTACGAAAGCGGCCGCGTTACGAATTAATTTCGTAACCCGAGGCACCACTGTATCTTGATTTTTAAAAGGCTTTTGACAAGGTATTAAATGATATTCTTGCAACCAAACTAGTGATTTGTAGGCTAGATAGTGCTACTGTTGGTGGATTTGTAACTGGTTGACATGCTGAACCCAGAGAGTTCTCAAAGGTTTCTCTATGTCCAGGAGACAACTGACTAGTAGGGGGTCTCAGCATCCTTTCTTAAACCTGGATTTGCCAAATCTGTATAAATAACTTGGATGATAGAATAAAATATGTGGTTATCAAATTTGCAATGACACCAGATTAGGAGAGATTGAGAGAGAGAGAGAGACAGACAGACAGAGAGAGAGAATACTCCAGAGCTCAGGATCAAAATTCAAAATTACCTTGACAAACTAGAGAATTGGGCCAAAATTAATAACATGAATTTCAACAGAGACAAATGGAAGGTATTAGATAAGAGGTAGGAAAAATGAGATGCACAAATATAGGATGAGTGAGAACTGGTTTAAAAGGAGTACATGTAACAATTATCTAGAAGTCTTAATGGACCATAAGCTAAACATGAGTCAGCAGTGTGATATGGCAGTCAAAAAGGCCAATGCAATTCTAGATGGCAATAATAGGAGTATAGTGTCTAGTAAGTAAGGTAGGTAGTAGTGTTACTTTATTCTGCTTTGGTCACCACAGTTCAAGAACAATACTGACAAGCTGGAGGGCAGGGAACCGTCTGACTAAAAGATTGTATGTACAGCGCTGTGTAAATTTACAGTGCTTTATAAATAAAGGATAATAATAATAATAATAATAATAATAATAATAATAATAATAATTGCCCAGAGATGGATGTCCAAGATTATCAAAGGTCTGGAACTGAAGCCCCATGAGAAAAAGTTTTGGGAGCTGGGTAGGTTTAGCTATGAGAAACTGAGAGGTGAGAATAACAGCCATCATTAAATATCTGTTAGGGATGTCATGTAGATAGGGTTGCCATAGTGCCGGACCTCCAAACCGGGGAAAATATAGGACAAAATGTTCAAATGTAGGACACACAAAAATGTGTCCTACAT
>NC_056524.1:90525234-90634133 GCF_019175285.1 Sceloporus undulatus | reverse complement strand
GTACAGCGCTGTGTAAATTTACAGTGCTTTATAAATAAAGGATAATAATAATAATAATAATAATAATAATAATAATAATAATAATAATAATAAATGCCCAGAGATGGATGTCCAAGATTATCAAAGGTCTGGAACTGAAGCCCCATGAGAAACAGTTTTGGGAGCTGGGTAGGTTTAGCTATGAGAAACTGAGAGGTGAGAATAACAGCCATCATTAAATATCTGTTAGGGATGTCATGTAGATAGGGTTGCCATAGTGCCGGACCTCCAAACCGGGGAAAATATAGGACAAAATGTTCAAATGTAGGACACACAAAAATGTGTCCTACATTTGAAAACTTTGTCCTACATTTCCCTCGCGATCGCGGCGGGGAGCGGAAGCCAAGCGTTGAGGGAAAGCCTCCACTTAAGGAGGCTTTCCCTCCCTGCCTGGGCCCTGGGCCTCGCCGTGATCGGAGGCCAGGATCGGGGCCTTGCCTCCTTCTTGGCCCCCGCAGGGACCAGCAAGGAGGTGAGGAGAGCCCCGGCCATCGCCGGGGCTTCGCTTCCTTCCTGGCCCCCGCAGGGACCAGGAAGGAGGCGAGGAGAGACCCGGCCATCGCCGGGGCCTCGCCTCGTTCCTGGCCCCCGCAGGGACCAGGAAGGAGGCGAGCAGGCCGCCGGCGATGGCCAGGGCTTCGCCTCCTTCTTGGCCCCCGCGGAGACCAGGAAGGAGGTGAGTAGGCTACAGGGAGGCGAGGAGGTTGGCGCGGCTGCGCCCAAGAGCCGCCACCTCCCTGCAGCCTCCTCCGCCCCAAGCCTCGCTGCCCTCCTTTTCCTCCGCGCGGCCATGCGCGGTGGAGGAGGAGGAGGGCAGCGAGGCCCCAGGGTTGCCTAGCAACCCCGCTGAAACCGGGCTTTTCCCGGTTTTTGGCTGCACCCGTGCCGTGACCGGGCAGGTGCCACCAAAACCGGGAAAAACCCGGTTGCAGCCGGGTTATAGCAACCCTACATGTAGAAGATGGACTTTTCTGCTCTTCCAGACTAGAACACAAACAAGTAAGCCTTAATTACAAGACTCTCTTTAGTGTACAAGCTGTTCAGCAGTGGAATACATTGCCTCCAAGGATAGTGGTTTCTCGTTGGAGGTCTTTAAATGGAAGTTGGATGGCTAACTTTCAGGAGTGCTTTAATTGTGTATTCCTGCACAGCAGGATGTTGAACTATATGGCTCTTGCAGTCCCTTTCAGCTATGATATTTATTTATTTATTTATTTATTTATTTATTTATTATACCACCTTTCTCCCAGAAAGGTACCCCAGGCAGCTCACAAATGACATTCTATGATCCATCCATCTGTCTATCTCAGAAATATTGGAACTTTTGACTACCTCTAACTATGGCAAAGGCAAACTAAAGATACATAATGATGGCCAATTTTATAAAATATTATATTATTAACAAACTACTATCAGGAATTCAAATTATAAACACAGCACAGATAGTATGCTGGTTGACTAACAGAGTAATCCTACACACAGTAAACAGTAAGCCCCACCATGTTTACTTAGACTATAAAAGAGTGAGGAGCCATGTTGTGTATATATTGGAGGGATGATTGCATTCCCTCAGGAGCCATTTCTTGAAGGGACGGAAGAGCCTGGAGTTAGTGTGGATGGGATTTCCTCAGCTCTCTCTTCTGTTTTTTACTTGTTATCTCCCTATCATGTTTGCTGCATTTCTGCATTTTGCCACCACCTAAGTAGTCACCAAAACTGTACTCAGACAGATGGACCACACCACTGTCATATAGAATCTATTGGAATCTGTTGAGAAAATCTGAAGACAAACTACTGAAGGTGAGGTAGTTACTTCTTCCTTTCACAGAGTACCAGGAAATGCTTTAAATTGCATACATACTTTACTTTTTTATTATAGCATGAGCAGTTTCAATATCACGAAGAGCAGCACCTCTATGTCTTTTGCTGCTTTGCCCCTTTAGTCTTGTCTCCTGTTGTTCTCACTGGATTAGGCCTTCTCTCATTTCATACTCCAATACGGAAACAATTTTCTATTACCCCTTCAAAATATCCCTTACTTTGATCTAATTGTGTTTAGAGAGGTAGGTTGGTGTCTCCAGCCATGTTTGAGAAAAGACGGCTGCCCGTATCGCCGGGCAAGCCGATTTGCCGACGCGGCGGCAAAGAACTACAGGCCCCAGAGTGCTCTGGGGTCTGCCCCGGCTCCCTATTGGTGCGTGGGGCGGAAGGGGCGGTCCTTCCGCCCCGCGACGCTCTGGGAGCCGGGCTCTGTGGTCGGAGCTCCCGGTCCTCCAGGGCAACCCATTGGCTGGGTTGCCTTTGAGGAGGAGCTCCGTAGCCACACGTTGGAGGGGCGGGGCTTAGGCCTATATAAGGCCGCGTTGTCGGCCCCGTCCCTCAGTTGGCGCTTGGCTCTGCACGGTGCAGAGCCAAGATAGGAAGGGAGGAAGACCGGGAATCTTCCCCGCCCACCCACCGCTTTCTCGTGGGTTTTTCTGTCACAACTTTGGGCGGCAGCATAGGCCAGGATCTGCACGGTGTGATACCAGGGATAGGGAGCTCTGGTTTGGGAGTCACAAGGTACCCGGGGGGCGAATAGGGCAGGTGTATGGCCATTGCGGGGGCCATACGTGGGAGCGCCTCCCGGTGACTAGGGGCTTAGTGAATATGTGAACGCATGACATGGTTTGCGGTCAAGGTTGTGTTCCTTAGCCCCTAGGTCATCCCATGCGCCTGGTGGGTGCCAGGTTTTGAATCAGACAACATCGGGTTGTTCGATTCCGCAGATCCTGACCTCATGCTTTGTGCCAACCCTTACCAATTGCTTGCTAATAAAGTTGTGGCCTTTCTTCCAATATGTTGTTGTGTGGTTATTTGCTGGAGCCTCTGAGGCAAAAGGTACACAAAGTGAAGGGGAAATGTGTGACTTTTGTTTTTATCTTTCTTTCTTTTTTTCCCCCAAAGAAAAATATTCTGTTTATTAGAGAACCCCTCTCAAAAAATGTAAAAATATTGACAGTTGGTTCTAGAATATTTGGATTGTAAGATGTTGCTTTCCTTTATAACATCTGCAGGTTTAAACACACACACACAATCTGTCCCTTATTCTTAGATCACAGTACTACATAAATATTACTATTTGTTGTTGTTTCCAATTTATGGTGATCCTAAGGTGATGCTATCACCACAGGGTTTTCTTAGCAAGATTTGTCCAGATCGGATTTGCCTTTGCCTTCCTCTGAAGCTGACATACTCTTATTGTTACAAAATGTCCCAGAAGGAAAAAAAAAACAAAACCCTGTCCTTGACAAATTAGGGGCTGTGCAGACCACTCCTAAGGGGCGACCTGCAGCTGCCTCCATCTTCGCTAGATTGGGGCCGCAGCATGTGGTTCCTGCGGCCCCAATCTGGCCTTTCCAGGGTACAAAAAGGAGCAGCAAAAAGCAGCTCCTTTTGTGCCTTGGAACGGGTGCTGTAGCTGCCATGCTGCAGCTTTATGGCGCTCCTTTGATGTTGCGTCATCTAAATGCAGTGCCAGAGGAGTGATGTGATGCCATGTGCTGTGTGGTGCAGCACACGGCATCATGTCGCCATGGGGTTGGAATCAGGTGTGCGTCATGTGGATGTCACGCCCTGACTCTGTCCCCAGGCCAGCCTTAATAGTCGGTCTGCACAGGCCCTTACTTACTCTGCATTAATATACTCAGTATCTACACAACCAGTACTACCATTTATAAGCAGGGCACAGTAAAATAAACAGCTGAACAAAGGTAACCATCTTTACTTTGACAAATGTTCCACCATGTTTTCTCATCCTTATGACTTATTTAGAGGAGTGGGTGACCATTTTCATGGTAAAGATTACATTTCTCTGGCATAATGTCTTGCAAGACACATGCCATGGGTGGATGGAAATACAGCAGATAGTGGGTAGGGCATTCTCACTCCCTTGCCTCATATCTTTCTCCTCTTTCCCCCTTGCTCTTTCTCTTTTCTCTTTTCATTCCCTTCCGCTTTGCACTAAAATTCTTCCCATGTGACAATTTGTCTTAGAAAAAAAGGGGAGGGGTAGGAGAGGGCTAAGAAGAGTGCAGTGGATGGCCTCTCATCCTTGGAATTTTTATGTGTGTTTAGAGGTCTAGTCTGAGATGTCCAGGAGGAAAGGCTGCTCCTGTAGACCTGGAGATCTGTATGTTTACTCTGTGCACTGCTAACTATTAATAGTCCTGTAAATAAGATTTCAGGAGAAACAAGTAAAATTATACTGTTATTCAATACCCCTGTGCATCTGCTCCCCAAAAGCTATTTTCCACTCTTAAATCACCAGAGAAATAACTTTTACATAACCTCACCACAAGCAGTCCTTTTTCAACAAGAATCTGAGCTCTGCAGCAAGTGAGCAGCTAGCAATGAATATGTTACGTGTGAACATGCCCTGTCCTCAGTTTCATGGGATTTGAAATTCTTAGTATCACAGAACTGAACCCAAACATGACCTTTCATTAGGCTTCAAACCAGTAGAAGGAACTTGAACCTCTGCACATGTAAATGGAGTGGAGAAAGTAACAGTAGTGAATTCTCTCCTTTTCCCTGTAACTCCTGCCCACTCCCTTCAACAGTTGTGGATTTGGGTGGCAGATGTAGAAGAGGGACAATGGATGGAGATCACATCTCAGTTCTGTTCATGACTGCAGAGAACATCTAATTCGTTAGCAGGTCTCCATTCATGGATGGATTACTGCACTGAGTCCATAGCATCTATCTAATACCCAGCAGTGAGGCCCAAAGCTTTTCCCCCAGTTGAAAATGTCTCCATGGGATGACTGGGAAAGAAGAAAGAAAATATAAAAGGGTGAAAGGAGTGCTGCAAAGTACATCCCAAACATAAGCAGAAATAATAATAATAATAATTATTAATAATAATTATTAATAATAATAATAATAATAATAATAATAATAATATCTTTATTTATATTTCCTGCCTTTCTCCATGGAGTGGGTGATGTGATCACAACCACACTGATCACAGCAGAACTAATGAAGAAGCAAACAGAAGAAATTCTATATAAAATGTTTCAACAAAATTATAGTGTTTCCATTTGTTTGTGGATTTCTGATTTAATGTCTAGGCTCTTTTCCAGCCAATAAAAAAAATTATGGTCTGAAACCACAGATGCCTTGAAAAATGTACACACACACACACACACACACACACATTTTAAATTCCCAGTTGATGTTTTTGCTGTTCTCATGCTAAGGTTTAAAGGTTACTATTTAAGTTTCAATATAATATTTTCATGGTTCATATGAATCTGTATTACTTTACATTTTTGTTGGCAGCTTTCATTATGCCCTTGTGAATCTTAGAAGCCATCAGACTTTCCTGCTGTTGAGAGATATACTTTCCATAAAGTAACCTAATACAAAAATAATTGACTCTGATTTGCTTTGCTAATAGAGAGAGAATATGCTAAAAGGAGGAAATCCATTTTTTGTAGCTGTATCACCCAATGATGAATTAAAGAGTTACACAGAAGGTCTGAGACACAGGAGGTAGACTATAATGAGTTGTACCAACTCTTAATGTTTCATATCCGACAGACATCCGATTTAGTTAGAATGCCAAACTGAACTTAGACTCCTTGGCTGGTAAGTGCTCTGAAGAGGGTGTGGTAGGGGGGAAAGAAACCCTGGGTTTGGCCAGTACTACAGGTTCTGCTCCAGTTGATTTCTGGCACAAAATGGAATGAATTCATTCTGTTCTGCTAAATTCCTAAAGTGAATCACAGGATCTGGAATGGTTGTTAGATCTTCTCCTTGCATTTGCCACAGGAACTGTTATGGGTGTTTGTCTAGCCTAGCCAGGGCATTGTGATGGCTGACCCCACACATCTATCCGACACTCACAGAAGCAAGTAAGAAAGGGGGTAATTTAATTCCCCCCCCCCTTCCTTTATAACTTTTCCCATCAGAGAATGTTCCCAGTGTTGGAGAGAAACCCTTCATTTCAAGGGTGGTGTTTCCACTTCCATCTCAGTCTCAGAATGTTGTTGGCAAAGTGATTGCCAAGTGAAAGGCTTTGACTTTTTTATGAAGTATCTGGATACAGTGGCTTAGTGGTTAAGTCGCCAGTTCTGATGATCGGAAGATCAGAAGGTCAGCAATTCAAGGCCCAAGTGCTTCATGATGGGCTGAGCTCCTGTCACTAGTCCCAGCTTCTGCCAACCTAGCAATTTGGAAACGTGCAAATGCAAGTAGATAGATAGGTATCACTTCTCAGTGGGAAAGTAATAGTGTTCAGTGCAGTCATGCAGGCCACATGACCACCAGAGCAGTCCTCGGACAATGCTGGTTCTTCAGTTTAGTAATGGAGATAAGAACCACCCCTACAGTCAGTTACAACTAGACAGTCATGTCAAGGGACTACCTTTACCCTTACCAACCTGAATAGTGTGCTTCAGATTTGGAGGAAGCCTAAACCTCTTCAGGCCAGTCAAGACAATCAAAAAATATATGGGTTGAGGTGGGGCTCTTTTGAAACAGATTGGATCTCATTCTGAACACACTTGAAGATTTGTCAGAAATATGAGTTTGGATGGCCAAAATTATCTCCAAGCAGTGGCATCACTAGGGTTGGTGTCATCTTGTGCCAATGCCTGGAAAGGGCTACCAGGGAGGGCAGCAGATTGCCCATTCCTCCCTCCCACTGCCTTTTTTTGCCTGCCCTCTCCAACTGGCTGCCTGCCTCATGGCCAGACCTGGAATAACATACACAGCACACTCATGCACACAGCCAGTGACGGGTATGATGCTTCAGCCTCCTGAAGGCCTGTTCTGGGTCTGGCATGGCTGCTGGCACAGCAGGCAGTCCAGACCTCAAATGGAAGGCACTATATCCTCCAACAGCAGCAGCTGCTTATAGAACGTGGTGCTGTGGCTTCCCAACTAGCCCATTCTGGGACTGTCATGGCTACTAGCCCAGCAGCTGCACAAGACCTGAAATGGAAAGTGCCAAATACTCCACTGGTGCAATCACTGCTGCCTCTCAGTAGCTTATTCTGGGGCCTCATTCCCACTACCTTTTAAACCGGATCACAATTCGGTTTGAACTGGTTCAAATGACCCTGGTTCCCACTTAAATCAAATCACTGAAGCGATTCGGTAAAAGGGGAACATACACCAGATCCATTTAACCTGTGTGTTTTTGACGCTGATTTTTTTCCCGCATCTTTTTCGATAAATCAGTTCCCCCATACAGGTGTGAATTAGTTGCAGATTGGAATCGATTTAAATTTGCCCTTCAGTTGGCTGGAATGGGTCCATTTTGAATCGATTCAGCTCACACACCGATTTATCTGTAAGTGGGAATGAGGCCTGGGTCTGGCACAGCTGCTAGGTGAGTGATAAGGGGAGGTAACATGATTTCTCACCCTCCCAGGAGCTGTTCCAGTGTACCAGGTATACAGAATGGGACTATTACTATTCTGTCTGTCAGAACAGAATATGGAGAAAAAGAATGGTTCACAATCAGCAGGGTGAGGCAAGGGACTGCATCGATCCTACTGCATTACAGGAATCCACTACCAAAGCACATCCTTGATACAGATGGGCATCCAAACTTTGCAAAGAAGGAGAGTTTATCACCCTCAATAGCAGTTAAACTGCTCTTACAGGTGGGAAATGCCTTCTCATTTTTAGCTGTAGGGAGAGACAGAGATTGAAGAGGGGACTGAATTTTTTTTCTAAAAAAATTAGTTGAAATAAATTCCACAACTGATACCAATATGATATCTCATCAGCCTAGCCGCTCAGATATGCTTGCCACCTTTAATGTAATAAGTGCCACTCCTCCATATCTGTGGAAATTAAAACATCACAGTGCTCAATTTCTATCTACCATTCCAATTAACATTTCTTTGGCTGTACAGAACAGGATGAGCATGTATGCACAATCACTACTTAGTTACAATTTTGACTTTATTGCTATGATTATAACTCACCTCCCAATCAAATTTAATAATTATCATCTTCATGGGGAGAAGGAGGTGGATTCTGCCAATGATCATAGCATGTTTGAATGATGTTTCCAACAGGTTTGGATGGTTTGGGTCAGGAAATTTTACTTAGTAAAATACATAGTTTAGTATAAGCTGATAAGAGGATACTGGTCTACATTTCTATGATTTGATTGTTCATTCCTTATTTCCAGATCAGTGCCCCCCCCCAAAAAGGTCCCCAGCATCCATGAAAAAAAAATCACTTAAATAATGCCTTTAGGGTGACTTTCTGAGATATTAATAAAAAGATTCATTATTATAAGTTTAAAATGTCAAGTTGTTTTCCATAAAGCAGCACTTTCCACAAAATCCATGTGTAATCTCAGGAACATTCTCAGAATATGCCTTGTTTGTGTTGGCTATTCAAAATGTATATCATTTTTCAGATTTCCATTTTCAGAAACATGAGCTTGACATTTCATCTTTGCATACTTTCTGATGTGGCATTTCCCCATAATGTTTTGATAAGTGAAAATTTCTTTGATATTGCTGATTTCCCTCCTTAGGTGTCCAAACATATCACACTGAAGTATTAATGAAAGCATAGTTAACCAAAACAGAGACAATATGTGTGCAAGTTAACCCTTATCCAAACGTCTTCATAGCAGTTAATATAATGTTTATTTTCTTAGAGATAAAACAGCTGTGACATGGAAGCTATAAGAAAGAATTCATTGTAAATGCCAGTGAAAAATATAACTTAGTCACAGAAGTCACATAGTTTAATTATAAAAGACTTACTCCTCTTATTGCCTTTGATTGAAATAATGCCTCCCCCATTGCCTTCTACATATATGCCAAAAGTCTTGTTCACTAAAAGAACATGGCTCATGCTATGAACTGTGCACTGGCTATAGCTATTACAATATCCTTAAGCAAGCATGCCTAGTATAAAAAATAACCTTGAACATAGATAGGAACAGGCTCTTGGAAATAGCCAAACTTTATCCTCCCTCTTTTCCATTGAAATGGCTCCCCTGAGTACATTTCTCCACATTTCTGTTTGCCATCTAAGTGGCTGTGGGCAAGAATCCAATGTACGTCAAGATATGCTGAAAACGTTAGGCTAATCTCTTGACTTCACTGTTATTTAGCCTATTATGCAAATCCCCAAAGTGCCAAGGACTATCAAGAAAGATTGGTTCAGACAATATACCTCCTTTAACTCTTCAGAAAGACTAAAATTACAGTCAAATATTACAGCTTTTGGATTTGAACCAAACTCTAGCACAACCCCCAATATAAATTTCCCGACAATCTATCACATTGATCTTTGTTGGGGAATTTGAAAAGCACCCCTTATCCACAGCATTTGCACTGCTCATATAGCAATGTTCAAACAATAGTGAGGCCATCTTTGTAATAAGAGATATCTTTCATGTGTCCACGATGCCACTGTAGACATGCTTCATGTTCACAAATTTGTCTTTTTATTATTGTTGTAGGAGCTGTTGCACACTGCTCCTCCCCACTTTGCAAGCCTGATGAAAAGGGTAGGCATGGGCTTTATTTAGGGCCACAGCCATTTTGTAGCTGGATGAAGGGGTCGAGTGCCCAGGAACCAAAAGGACAAACATGTCATTCACAAATCTCTGGTGTCCTCACTGGAGATTGAGGAGTGGAACAACATCTATTTAATCTCACCTACAAAAAACATCCAGATGGCTCTTGTGTGTCTTCCCCACCAGCAACATTAAATGACCAAGGGAGGACAAACCTAGCTTTGATTGTAGGCTTGTATGTTCAATAGGGGAGAACTACACAGCAGACTATTACACTGTGCCTGTGCAATGCAGCAAAACTGCTCATGCTTTCAGAGAACAGGAAAAAAATATTTATAAGATAAATATTTGGGGAGGGATGAGAGAAGGGACCTACTATTGCTGGCTAGCAATAGTCAGCAATAGTAGGTCCCTTCTCTCATAACAGAGGGAATGAGAAAGTGTCCAGTGGGAGAGGAAGTGTCCAGTAGGACAGTACCAGTCTATATATGACAAACTAAAAGAGCACACAAGACAACAGAGAAGGATATATCAGGGAAGCATGACCTCGTGGAGGCTCATACTGTAATTACTTATGCAAGCATGGTTGCACATTTTTCCTATTCCAACATTTCACTTGCTCCTTAAAAGCTACATTTTCCATTCAGCCTTTGGCTCAATCCCTTAGTACCATGTTCGCCATGATAACTGAGCTTTAGGGTCTTATTGCCTGTGATAAGAAAGGCAAAACAGAGTGGGAGAGTTGGGGCTTTCTCCTTGCTTCTCCGCATGCTGTTGTAGTACTTCCATTCTCTTTCCTGATGAAATCGGTCGTAAATTATATCTTATGCCAAATGGATTTGTCCAGCACAACCAAAGGCACACGTTTACAACTGTCTCCCTTAGAAAGAGAATGGAAGTGCTATGATGGCATGTAGAGATCTGCTAATCTCCCACTCCCTTTCAGCTTTTTTTCATGTGACAAGGCTCATTGTATGCAAAGGTGAAAATAATCACCATTTTCATCATCAACATTTTTACCACCACCATCATCTTCATTATATTGCCCTACTCTTCCTCCTCCATTGCCTGTCTTCATCCCAAGATAAATTTTAAATTAAATAAAACCTTGGGATAGCTATCTATGGCGAGATACAGACTGCCAATTTGGGGTGGGCTGCAGCTGCCCCTTTGCGCAATGTATTGGGGCCAGGGCAGCCACAGCGGCAGCCCAAACGCCCCAATATGGTGCTTTTCGGGACCAGGGAGGAGTGGCAAAATGCCGCTCCTCCCTGGTCCCGAAAAAAGGTGTCCTTGGGGCTTCATGCCCCAGGACACCCCAGGAGCCACAGCCAGGGGAGAAAGGGGCCGCTTGGCCCCCTTTCCCCCTGGTGCCATTCCCGCGGCAATCTAGTTGCCGCGGACATGAGGCACCCTCCGGGAAGGAGCTCCATTTTGGAGCTCCTTCCTGCGCCGCAATTAGGCCACTAGAAGTGGCCTGACACGGCACCAGGACGTAACGGCCGCGCCACACCATTTGGATGCGACACGGCCGTTACGTCAAAATGGTGGTGCCCATGTAGACAGGGTGCTGCTATTTTGACGTACTGATACGTCCTAGGGTTAGGGAGCATCTGAAAAGGACACTCCCGGGCAACCCTAGCACGTACTCAGTACATGTTTCAAGGCCCATCTGTACAGGGCCTATCTTCCTCTACTCTGTACAGTACAATGTACTGCTGATATTATAAAAATGGTGAGAGAGAATGGAGGATTAGGAAATTATTAAATGATAAAATAATTATTAATGGAATGCTGTAAATGTATTTAATTTGAATGGAATAAAACTACAAAGGCCATTACTGTATGCAGCGATTTATGACAACTACTGCTTAGTTGCAAATCCCTCTCCCATAATCTTTTATCAGATCCTGTCAAGCATTGAGAGATTATGTCTCAACCTTTTGGTAATGGCAACTATGCCCCGAGGTGTCACAGGGCATCCTTTCCTCCTGTGCTGTTTACCATCTGCATGAGGCAGTTGGGTATAGTCACGTGGGATTTGACAGCCAACATGGTGTAGTGGGTTTGAGCAGTGGACTATGACTCTGGTTTGAGTCACTGCTCAGACATGGAAATCTACTGGGTGACCTTAAGGAAGCCACATACTTTCAGCCTCAAAGGAAGATAAAGGTAAACCTGCTCCTAACAAATCTTGCCAAGAAAACCCTGTGATAGGTTCACCTTAAGGTCACCATAAGTCAGAAAATGTTGGAAGGCACAACAACATTTCACAGTATCATGATAGGTTACCTTAGGGTTGTCATAAGTCAGAAATGACTTAGGGTTGCCATAAGTCAGAATTGCCATAAGACAGAAATGAAAGCACGCAGCAACAACAAATTGTCAGTACATATATGATGAGAAGCAATACAGTGGACAGGTAGCAATACAGTTTGGTTCCAAGATCCCCTGTGTATAACAAAATCCATTAAGTTTCATTCAATATAATGTCATAGCAAAATGGTGCCCCTTATAAAAAAATGGAAAATCAAGGTGTGATATTATAAATTTATACTTTTTTTTAACATTTTCAAATAATGGCTGCTTTAATCCGTGTATAAAAAAATCTGTGTATAGGAAGGGCCGACTGTATTTCTTTATTACATGGGAATCAGGTAGAATTGGGTACAACCAGCACTGGTGCTGGGATATACTATAGTACTGTGCCGTACATCTGAAAATGATTCCTGGTGAGTCAGGTGCTTTGTGGGTGAATGTTTCTTGGGTCTCTGTGTTGCCTTTTGCCATACCATGGTTTATCATACCATGGCTTACAAATGTTTACTTGGCTGTAGTGTGGAAGGACTTTTTCCACTGTGATACCCACCACTAAAGTTCCACAAGAGTACTTCTTCTCCATTTCATGTGCTATTTGTTTCTTAGGGCTTGCTCAAGACATTTTGCTGCCTGCAGCCTGAGGCAGAGTGGCAAATAGCAGCCTCTTTCCCGCCCACATTAAGAAGCATAGTACAGTAGCCCAAACTAGACAAGTTATTTTTGGCACCTGTCTCAGAAAATAATCTCTCTGCACCTCTAGCAGTAATGTTACAATTATAACAAATTAAATACTTAACTTTTTGCTTCCCTTTCATGACATCCAAAATCCGCTGACTGATGTGATTATGTCACTTTGCCTAATGATAATGCCAGCCCTGTTGTCTGCTCTTCCACTTCCCATAATTCCCATAATTAACCTGTATATTTTTTACATTTGTTTATTAAGAAAGATGCCCAGAGCCTCCAGATGTGTGGCCTCCCAGATGTTGTTGGGCTGCACTTCACAGCAGCCCAAATCATCACAGCTTGTAGTGAAAAATGCTAGGAGCTGCAATCCAAAAACATCTGGAGGGCCATACAATTCCCACACTATTTTAGAGACTATGCCCATATTTAAAGGACACCAGAATAAATCCTTGTAATGTCAAATACCCATTTGCCTTCCATTGTTCATTCTAACTTCCAAAATGTTTCACCATAACCCTTTAATTATATTGATAATTAATTTCATAATAATCCTCTTTATGAGGAGAAATAATTTTTATTGAGCAGCTTTACAAGTGTTTCAGCAGCTACACTAGAATTAAGATAGTTAAAGCCCCACAGCTAATGGTTCTACACATTTTTACTGTTAAACTACTAAACTGTCAATAGTTTTATTGCTAAGTGAAGCCAGAAAGTATAGTCTAGCAGACTGTGTATATTTAGTCTTTTACACGCACACATACACATATGCACACAGCATTTGCTGATGTGTGTTTGTGTGTCATATAAAACTCAAAGCAGAATTTCCATTAATAAATAGGTGTTGAAGTACCAATCTAAAACCTTTCCATGCTACACCAGCCATCAAGTGATGCAGAGGCTTTAGAAAGCGTTTTTAGTCACTTTTTTGTGGGTAGTTGTAGCAAGGCCATTAAACATATGCAGGGGCTCTGCCATCTAATATTAGATCAAAGATTTCTTCACACACAAAAAGGCTCATGAAAAGTTTTATATGCTCTCTATTAGATATTCTGTGTTAGATAGTAATTCTGAAGGGAAAAACAGATTTGGCATTTCCAAAACTAGATCTTGTGAAGTGTAAGATTTATGAAAACTGAAAGGAATGTGTTTGGATAATTTATTTCTTTACTTTTAGACACAGGAGATAGTAAAAAGCTAGTCAAAGTGGATTCAAGCCCCCCTTCCTACCATGGGAGGTCATGCTCATCGGATGGCTGTCACACAGATTTTAGTGCTTTCTTGAAACTTCATTTGCACACTTTAAATGTTATATTTGCAGTTAAACATGACTTGTTTTTAAAATAAATCTGTGCATAGTATTCATTTTCAAATCTAGTCAGAATAACTTGAACATCTTATTTTGCTCGTGCAATTTAGAGTGCTGGTGTTAACCTTTAGAGTGTTCTATGAATGGTAAACCCAAAGGACATGGTTAAATGGAATTGCACATAACTGGTGTGTTCTTTTTCCTTCTTCCATTTCAGCTGTGTTGTCCTTCCTTATATTCATCTTGAATGAAATCTCATGTTCTTCCCCAATGTTTCAGGCAAACTGTTTTAAAAGATTAAGTCAACCAACACATTAATCTGGTTAAATGTTTCTTCATCATCTAAATGCTATACATACATACATACATACATACACCCACACAAGCATTTCTATACTCAGTAGTTGCTGGTTTGCATGACTCTTTAAAAATTTAGGCATACCATGTATTCATGCCATTTCCTGCTTACTGTTCTTAACCACTCTCTTCCTGTACAATTTGTTCTGAGGTTAGTCTAAGTTTGTCTGTCATCCATTGTAGTCTACATTTTTTTCCTCTGCTCCATATTTGAAGAATACTTAAAGCCTCTCATGTTGTAAACTCTTTAGTATTTTTTACAAAGACTAAGATGCTTTACTTTTCTGCTAGACCCTGTGTGCCCTGTTGATGGTATCAGATCAACAGTTGCTCACCTTCTGCTTGTGAATACAAATTTCTCTGCTTGTGAGATATGCACATTAGTATCTCTCACATTCCCTGACAAAAACACTGTTCTAGAGAGAGAAGAGAAGATGCACTTTCTTATTCTGGAAACTCCTAAAGGTAGAACACAAGCTTAAATCTCCAGCTTTATTCCAGGGCCAGCTGAATGGATGTAACCTATATGAGTGTCAGTTTGGCTCAGTGGGTAGAGAAACCCTGAGGAAGGAGCTGTTACTGGTTGGCTCAGTTTAAAAGGAAAGGGCTGCAGTTGTGAAAACTAAGGAGTAGGCCCTTTTCACTTTGATAAGGTAGTGGTATTTTTAGTTGTGTATTTAAGAGGGACTCACCAGTGCCACTACTTTCCCACAGTAATGGGAGTGTGTGCTCCTGTGAAGCAAGATGCAGATGGGCTCTATCATGTCTGACACGCTTTTGCTGACAAGCCAGACTAAGAGGCTTATCACATGTATTATTGAACCGGCTTACCTCTATCTGGTTTAAGGGTTAATTTTGGGTGGTACCCTGATGTTATCACACACTTTTTACTGCCAAAATTGCTGCCCAAATATATCCTGGGGCCATCCCCACTTGCAGAGCCCCCTGGGAGGCTGGAGCCAAAATGCGGCATGGAAGTGGGGATTATCACACAATAAATCGCAGCCGAACTGCCAGCTGCCATTTGCCTGGGTCCCAGCCGTGCTCCGCAAGCACTTTTTAGAAGTCAGAAAGCTTTCCGGCTTCTAAAAAGTGCTGGCCGAGTGCAGCTGGGACCTGGCTTGGACCCGGGCTGATGGCAATCCATGAGACCTGAGCAAGACCTGAGCAGGATTGTGGATGATAGGGTGACTTGGAAGTCTCTCATTCATAGGGACGCGGCTTACAAATCTAAAACACTATAAAACATGCAAAATACAAGCTTAAAAATAATTAAACAATTAAAAATATTACATAATTAAAATTTAAAGTTTAAAACAAAACAGCATCTATGTCATGCGAAAGTATGGCAGCATAAAAATGTCTTTATCTGCCACTGGTAGGACAGCAGGGATAGATCCATCCTGGCCTCTCTAGGGAGGGAGTTCCAGAGCTTGGGAGCAGTCACTGAAAAGGCCCTTCCTCTTGTTCCCACCAAACACACCTGAGAGGGTAGTGGCACAGAGAGAAGGGCTCTCCTGATGACTTCAGTATTCTTCCAACTGACCAGGAGCACCTCTGTCTTGTCTGGATTAAGCTTTAATTTGTTTGCCCTCATCCAGTTTATTACAGTAGCCAGACACTGGTTTAGGACAGAACCAGCTTCCTTGGAATTAAGTGGAAAGCAGTGATAGAGGTAGGTCTCATCCGCATACAGGTAACACTTTACTCCAAAACTCCAGATGACTTCTCCCAGTGGTTTCATGTAGATGTTAAAAAGCATAGGGAACAGGACTGAGCCCTAAGAGACCCCACAGGCCAATGGCCAAGGAATTGAACAGGTATCCCCCAGCACCACCTTCTGAGAGTGTACTTTTGAGTGTACTCCAAGCCCCATCCCAGAAAGGTGGCTCAGAGGGATACCATGGTTGATGGTATTGAAAGCTGCTGAGAGGTCCAGCAAAACCAACATAGACACACTCCCCCTGTCCAATAATCTGCACAGGCCATCCACCAAGGCAACCAAGGCTGTTTCTGTCCCAGCTATTCCACTTTTTCACCTGTATTTAAAATGCCAATTTTCTCTCATCTTCCCCCTTCCCACTTTGTCTTTAGTTTATTTCAACTGCTGCAAACTGAGTTAAATGTGCAAAAATACATTGAACATTATTAAATTAGTAAAAAGGAAAGGAAAGATAAGAAAGGGTGGAGTTTTGCCCTTCCCAGTGATCTCTGACAAAAGAAACTGTTGAAGCCTCTCTTAGCTTGTGTTTTCTCATCGCAGATAACTTTTGTCATCTTGACCACCTCCTGATGTTGCTTGGGCCATACATATCCCAGTTTTCATCTGTGAAATGTTAGATGGGTGCTGGAGGCTCTTGACCTCTGCAAAGGTGACTGCATGGCTAGACTAAAGGTCAAGTGTGGGTCTATGACAGGCTGTCATAGTGTGGTTCAGAAATGACTAGAAAATAAATATGGATCTATTGGCTGTGTTTAGGTGATGTTGCCAAGGGTTTCTACAACATACTTAACAAAATGACCACCAACTCAATTGACTCAGTGGGGGAAAGGGGAAAGAAGAGGGTCAGAATCTTGTCCTTCCCATGAAGCTCAGGCAAAAGCAGGCTGCTGCAGTCTCTCCTAGCTTATGAGTTCCTCCTCACAAATAACATTTGCCATCTTCACCACAGTTGATGTTGCTTGGCCATTTATTTCCAGGATTTTATCTGTGAAATGTCAGAAGGTATAGTAGCCATGTATTGGTATTCCTCTGACTTGCAAAGTAAGACACAGAAGATCCTTCATACTTTTAACTTATGTTTTCTGTGTTCCCATTCCCTTGGTAACTTTGCCTCACGTCCTCTCTTTGGATGTCTACAATATGTTTCTACAAGCTCAAGCAAAATTGTAAGCCACTGCAATGATAAAAATGTGGGGCCTGAAGGAAAATTCTACAGGGCAGGGCAAAATTATCATTTGGAAGAGCAATACCCTTATTTTGTCATCTCCCATTTCTATATTCTTGCTATGGTGGCTGGGGGATTCTAGGAGCTGTAGTTAAAATGAACTTTTCCAAGCTCTCAACATACCAGACTTAATTTTTGAACTGACTAATTTTTAATTTTGACAGCATATTTGCTAATCATAATGGAAAGTGCTTGGGTTCTTTGGGAGGAAGGATGAATTATAAATCCAAATAATGTCTCTGGAGTAGAAGCTAATGAATATCCATTTTGGCTTGGACTCCTCTGAAGGCCCCCTAGTCTGGAAATGCTCCACTCTTCAGAAAGCCGATGCCGATTCATTGTGTAGTATTTTATCAGTACAGTAAAACTCGCTGTTGAAACCCATTCACAATGAGAAGACTATATGTTGTAAGATTAATATTATTGAAGTCATGTGCTTGGACATGAAGTAAACCTCAAAGCCAATGGAATATAATTTATTTTTATTTGTATTCATTCTGAAGCCTTCAAGCCATGGCTAATTTTTGAAAGTGACTTTTCCATGGCCCAAATTATTTATTGGAAGAGGCACTGAAGCAAATCTAATATAGTTCAAAGATGCAAATATATTCGGCAAATGTAAATGTTTTTGTTTAAGAATAGTCTAATGGGGATTCACAATGGCAACCTTTAAAAAAAATAATAAGCTAATGCTTTCCATTCCTACATACAAGGGAAACAAATCAATCATTATTCCTTTGATGTTGATGGGAAATTAGTGAGCTTTTTTGGAAATGAGGAACCTTATATTCTGTGTTCTGAGTGAAATTCTCATAAAAGGTCTCAATTTTACACAGAGGAAGTTAGGGAGGTGTAATAACCCATCCTAATTGATGCACAAAACAGTCAGCCTGTAGTAGAGGATATGTCCAGAACTTAGAAACATTCTTTTAGACTACAGCTCCCACCATTTACTTGTTGGGGGATGTTGGGTGTTGAAGTCCAAAAGTTAGCTTTTTCAAAGTTGTGGGTATATGTGCAAAAAAAAGGAACAGAGGCGTAGGAACCTCAGTCTTGAACTAATTTCTTTACTGGACAGTCTCTGAATTATTTGTTTGCTGCTCAAGGACACATTAGATTGCTAAAATTCTGACTATTATAAAAGGGCAGATATAGTGAGTATGTTGCTATGGGAAAATGAAATAGCACATTAGGCACTCCAACAAGAAGAAAGTGCCAAAGTTATATTCTGTCACATTGATCTATTTGATAGCATGCCCCATTACATGGAATAGTGCCCCCCCCCCCAGGCAACCCTCTGAAGTTGTGATTTTTGAACAGGTTCATGAGGAAGAAGGGTTTGAATCTCTATTTGAATCTGGCACCAAGCCATCATGGAGCTTTTCTGGATAGAAAATGTAGGGATTTCCCTCCAGATGACCACTTGCCAATCCACTCCTGAAAGCTATTTATTTATTTATTGGACAATAGCTTCCAGAATCCTTCAGCCAGGCAGCATGGCAAACTGACATGCTTGCTAGAGGATTCTGAGAGCTGGAATAATAATAAAAAAGTAACTCCATTCCAAACTCAGCTTCCAACTTTACCATTGCCTGAAGTAGGAGTCCCAAATCTAATTTCTAGTCCCACCTAGAGCACATCTGCACTGTGGAGATAAATAATGTAGTTTGACATCACTTTAAGTGCTGTAGCTCCATCCAGTCCTGTGATTTATAGTTTTACAGAATCTTTAGCCTCCTCTGCCAAAGAGTGCTGCTACCTTATAAAATAATATAAATCCCAGAATTCTGTAGGATGGAGCCACAGCAGTTAAAGTGGTGTCAAAATGCATTATTTTTACAGTGTAGATGCACACCTAGAATAGATCCATTGAAACAATTGCTGGATAAGTCACCCATTACGTAAATCCCATTGAGTTGGGGGTCCACTCTAGTAGAGGCTAGCAACTGGATTTGGTGCAGAGGTGGGGATCTTGTGGTCTTCCAGATGTTGCTGAACTGCAAATCTCAGCAGATAGTAAGGATATCCAAATAACAAATGCTGGGAATTGCAATCCAACCACATCTGCAGTGCCACATTATCCCGAACTCTGAAGTAGACCACAACTGAATTGCCACTTACTGAGTTTCTTGGCAAGCTTAATTTCATCAAATGAAAAATATTGTAATTTAAAGGCAAAGCTTCATCCATTCCACTTCTCAGAAGCATTCTATCAGTTCTCTTTCTTTTATTTAGGAGCCAGTCTGTCCTCATCCCAACCCAATAGTTGGTTCTCCTTCATAGCTGGTATGTGATACCACAACAGAGTGGGGAGAAAATAAACTTGGGAAACAGGTTACAAAGCAAAGTTCCTTACTACAACTGAAATCTCTTTTGCTTTAAAAAACCAAAGCCAACCTGGAAGAGTTGGCTCCAAGTGCAGAGGGGCAATCCTTAGAAAAGTGTCCTCCCCCTTATCGGAACAGAGGGAGTTTCCTTATGCTGATTCTGACCATTAGTCTATCTAGTTCCAGGACTGCCAACATTGTGGTGTCTACTCTAAAAACGGCCTGGAGTATCCTGGCCTGGAAGCTGCCTCAACATCCCCCATTACCTAGGGTCCTTAATTCAGAATCATATGTGTCCCACCTGATGTGGCTGCCTCCATAGCACATTACTTGCTCTGAGGCCAGAACAAGGAGCCTAGCATCAATCACATGGCTGGGCATCTTGTTCTGACTTCAGAGCAAGCAATGCGCCACTGTGTCAGCTCACCATGTCAGCTGTGCAGGGCAGCACAGTGAGATGTACATACAAACATCCACCTGCCATTTGAACAAAGGACACTGGATCTTCATGGAAGATCTGGAGTAAAGGGCAAATTTTTTTTAAAAAAAAATCTATAAGGGAGTTATGCCCTGGTGAAGTCATTAACAGATAAAATAAAATAAATGCTTTTGCCATAAATTACTATATTCAGATAGTTTTGACTCTGTGCAACACCTGCACTTCTGAAGTTCTTATCAGTTAACATACTTCGATCTGCCTTTCAAGATCTCTTTTCTCACTCGGGTCCTTATCATACCAAACAATTATGGCAATATGATTCCACTTCAACTGCCATGGCTCCTTCCTATGGATGTTTAGGGTCCTACAATTTGGAATTTAGGGAAGAGTACTTAAAATTCTCAGCCAGAGATTGCCCCTCATCTTTCCTCAAACTACAAAGATTCCATAGGATGCAGCCATAGCAGTTAAAGAATAATTACAATTATACAATTATAATTATAGCTGTGTAGTGTGAAAGGGCCATCAGATATAACTAATTATATTTTTCCTGGGAAATGTTCAGCCCAGAAAACAGACCATATGGCTAAAATCGCTGTGATATAGCCATCATGCTTCAGCCCAGAAGCAGATGGAACAGCCTCCATCCATCCCAGCTGCCCCACTGTCCTGGTCTTGGAAGGAGAGAAGAAAAGGCAGTTTGTGACAGAATCCCCTTCCAAACTGCCACCCTCCTTCCTGGTGTCTCATCTTTTTATATCGTAATTCTGAAGGCAGGGAACTGTTTTTTCTTCTTTTTCTTGTAAAGTACCATATACAATGATGCTGCTGTATAAAATGAGGGTGATAAGGATGATGCAGATAATGATATTATTCTGGGTGGAATTACCACAGTTATTATAAACTGAGTTGGAAGACACTGGAGATAAATTGGGATGGAGATAAATTGAGGTTATCAGCCATGTTTTCATTGATTATGTCTCAGTTCAGAAAAAAGTGGTGCTTGTGAGAGAAAAATCATAGTTAATTATTATGGAAACTATGACAGTTTCAAGTATAGTATGATGACTATTCACATTGGCCAAAATTCTCTTAGGGACATCTGAAAATTTCAGATTGCAAATAGGTCTTGAAAAATGTATTTTTATAGTATTCTTTTGCGATGGTAAGAAAATTGTTTAAAGTATTTGTTCTTGCTCACAAAAGCAGAATAAAGAAATATTTACATCTTTAATGTGTGTGTGTAAACACACACACACACACACACACACACACAGACATACACAACAGCTCAATCCAGGTTGACATGACCAAACTAAGACATGATAGTTCTGGGTCAAAGCTAGTTCACAAGACCAAAATGCAGGTGTTTGTGCAGAGCTGGACTCTTGGTGAAGCAGCCAGGCAATTGCTTTATCACACCCCTAACGCTATGATTCTAATTGCCCACATGTACCTAACATGTATTCATATCATCCTGATAAATGTAGATGCCTGATCTTTGATCTTCAACAACATATACATCAGGAACAAGAAGCTCCTCAGAGTAGAAATCAGCAACAAATAGCATGTACACTCTAGCACTCCACTTGAAGAGTGTTTGCATCAAATTGACAAACAGTTCTCTTTTAATGCATGAGCTTGAAGAATAATTTGTGGTTTTGCAAGGCAATTATGGAGGGGAAACCCACAAAATCAGGCACAAGATCAGGAATGTAGACTTTTGAAACTAGGCTCTGGTTTATAACTCAATGCACTTTTTATAGTGTGATCATATAAGCTTCTTTTGGCAGCATCTTGAAGGCCTTTCTGGAGCCATCGTAGAAAATAATTTAGCATTTCAAAAACTACACTATGAAAAATTTCAAGAATCTCCATCCTCCACATTTGACCCATTTGATAGCTGCCTTTCCTCATCTCAGCCCTCTCCCAAGCACTTCTTTGTGTGATTCCATGGCATTTATTCACCACTAATCTGAAGTGTAGAAGCTGCAAACTTTGGTTAGGTACACATCATGCATTTTACCTTCCCTTTAAAATATTATCAGAGGGAGTTCTGCAGAGAACTGAGAAATAGGAGCACCAACCTATATAACAAATTCATCAAAAGCAAGAAGCATGGCTTTACTTGGCAGGAAATGGGGACAGGTAGGTTTTAGTAGGTAGCAAAATAAAAAATATGGATGATGCTAAATTCTAGATGAGCCATTAGGTATGAATTCCCACTTGGCCATGTAAATCCACTGGGTGGGCCAGATTTTGGGAAAGTCACATTCTCTCATTCTAAGAGGAAGGCTGTGGCAAACCCACTTTGAACAAATCTAGCCAAGAAACATCATGTTAGGTTTTCCTTATGGCTGCTATAATTCAGAGAAGAAGGCACATAGAAACAACAACAATTCTAGAAATTTTGCTTTACCCATGATAAAATTGCACAGTGGTAGGACAGGATGTTTTCAAAAATCAAGGTATTCAATTTAGTTGGTGGTTCATATGGGTATATGGAAAATTATGACCACATAACTAACTAAATCCACATACAGTTTTCTGGATTTATTGTTTTAAGCTTTTTGGGGTGTGGAAACGAAACAGAAAGAGAGGAAAGGTCTGTAGAATGACAACATCATATATTGTGTCAGCAACTTCAAAGCAAACAATTCTATGAGCTGTAATTCTTGTCACAGATGGAGAAGCCACATAATAATGCCTCTAAGCAATTGCTTAAATAGTAATACTTGTCCTAGATAAAATAGACATAAGCAATACAACATTATTTTTCTATTCCAGTGTTTTTTAACAAAATATCCCAATCAGTACTGACATAAAGGATGTAAAATATACAGCATTTCTCTCTGTGGCATGTTCTTTCTCTGTAATTGTTACTAAAACACACTTCTACATGGCCAGGTCTTCACATCTCATCTGCGACAACACTGATGGTTCCCATATGTTTGCTGCATTTTTCTTTTAGGCAGTTAACTCTGGAATCTGGTGACAGCTCAAATCCATTTCAGGCCACGAATAAAACCACACAATCCAGACAATCAATGTGTTTGTGGCCACAAAGTCACAAATTTTGCATACAATGCAGTTCTGGCAGAACCTATGTCACTAAGACAACTGGGGCCTTGGCTATGAAGTCTGAATGCTGCCTTGGCTATGGAGTGACCCTCAACTAGAATCTCTCCTCTTGCATATGTTTGATGCAGATTTCAAGGACTGCATCTACACTGCAAAATTAATGCAGTTTGACACTGCTTTAATTGCCATGGCTAATTGTTCAATGGAATTCTGGTTCACCTTAGGGTTGTCATAAATTAGAAACAACTTGAAGGCGTACAACAAAAACAAGAAGAAAAAGAGATATTTAGCCTTCTCTATCAGAGAGCACTGATGCCACTACAAACTACAAATCCCAGGATTCCATAGGATGGAGCTATGACAGTTAAAGTGGTGTCAAACTGCATTAATTCTGCAGTGTGTCAGCATCCAAAGCATCATATCAAGCAGTTCCTTTTTTACTGTCTCTTGCTGCGCACCAGAGCATCTACTGTGACCCTCTGTGATATGAATCATGTAAGGTGGTCTAAAGGTGTTGAAACACCCTTTGTTTGAAGAAAGCAACCATTTAGTTTCCAGTCAAGGAACAAGAAAGAATAAGAGACTGAGCATAGTGATGAAGGAAACAAATGAGCCTATTTTGATATGCAACACAATACAGAAGTTCCCAAAAAAAAGTAGCTGGAAATGCACACATTTGAAGTGGCTCACTGTTTCTAACAGTTATCATCTTTCCATATAAGGCCTCTGCTATCATGTTGGCATCAATAAGATAATGTCCTTCACAGAATATATGTCTCTTTGGATATAAGATGCTGATGGAGGAAGAAGTCATTCCTCTTGCGATTGTAAAGTTAGTTTTTAAAATGGTTGAGATCCTTCATGGAGAGAAATAGCATGAAATTCCACCTGGGCAGAACTACTCCCTATCTGATTCTCTGCACAAGCAGAACTCCCCGTCCTCCTGTTAGGGCCTTCTTCCCTACATGGCCAGCTAGTTGCTGTAGGAGGGTGTGGGGCATTTGAGAAGCAGTTGGCTATCTTCTGCCAGCTCTACACATGACAATGAATGTATTCTCCAGGATCCTCTGGGGGATTGCCAGAAGATGATGTTGTCATTGTGCATCAAGTTATCAAAACATAGCCAGGTGCTCATTGTCTGCTCCTGATCTTCCAGGCCTCTCCATGGCCATGTCAGGGGGCCAGCAGCAGAATGGCAAGTCCAGTGCTTAGCATGGCATTGCACAAGGCAGGTAGTAAATTCCTCCCTCTGCAACAACCATAAAAAGATATACACAGATGAAAATTGGACAGGATGCCAGTCTTGGGGTGTAGTCACATTCGTCCACAAATACTATTTTTTGCTAGAATGTGAGGAGAAATTTCCATGTTAAGAGTCTTCCAACAACTTCCTTTCCAGCACCACTGTCCTACTCTGCTCTGAAGAATCTTCAGAGCTGGGCAGCCCATAGGACTCAGCTAGGACAAACCATTACATGACACAGAAACAACTACTGCTGATTTTTTTTAAAATAAGCCTATTGAAATTTTATTTAAAAAAAATACACACACACACGCACATGCACATGCACACACAGTCATCCTTCCATACATCAAAGGAGTCACAGACAGAATAGGCAAAGTGGTGAGGAAGCACAACCTTCAAATGGTTTACAAACCGACGAAGAAAATCCAGCAAATGCTTCGCTCAGCTAAGAACCAGAGAGACCTGCTCACAACAGCATGAATTTACTGGATACCATGCAGCTGCGGACAAGTCTACATAGGGACCACCAAATGCAGCGTGCAAACCAGAATCAAGGAACACGAGAGGCACTGCAGACTGGGTTAGCCAGAAAAATCACCAGTAGCAGAACATGCCACTAACCATCCTGGGCATAAAATACTGTTTGAAAACACTGAAGGTCTGGACCATGCCAATCACTACCATGTCAGGATGCACAGGGAAGCCATTGAAATCCACAAACACCTGGACAATTTCAACCAGAAAGAAGAAACCCTTAAAGTGAACAAAATTTGGCTAGCAGTCCTGAGGAATAGCAAAATAAGGACGCAGCAAATGAAAATAGGAAACCATTCAGAGTCAGGGGCTTTCCCAGCAGATAATGATCACCAATTAGCAGACATTAATCCGCTTTTGCATTAGCCTCCCAGCCTGAGGCCTGCCATCAGCACAGAACAATCCACATGCAAATCACTCCTGCATTCCCAGGCTCACACAGTATATATATACACCCAAATTTTCCAGGCAAAACATTCTCTGAAGATGCCAGCCACAGATGCTGGGGAAACGTCAGGAAGAAACTTTTCTGGAACATGGCCACATAGCTCAAAAAACCCACAAAAATATATGTATAATATTTCCTCAGGAATGAGAAACTCTGTGGTGTTCTAGATTAATTTTCATTTGCTTCTTTTTAACAACTCCAGTCTAGAGACTGGAACACATCCACAACATTCAGATAAAATTAAGGGACTGATATTAAAAGTATGCAACATTTAGACAAAACCCACTTCCTATTATTATATAGATTGGCTGCAAATGTCAAGTCCCTGTGCAAACATGTGCAGATGCAAATGACTAATCTGTGAGCAACATAATGCCTACTATACATATAACAGATGTCAGCATTGACATGGGGAACATTAGTTACATGTTTATATTAAAAAGGAGGAGAGAGCTTTCTATTTTACAATGGGGAGTTGTGGGAAAGATCTCGCATACACTATGGCGAGGTAGAAAATGATAAATATTTGCAAATGTTTATTCAGGTGCCCAGAGAAGTACACTGCTGAAAAGAGGGAAGGAAACAGCAGATGCAAATGTAACTGGGAGATGTTTTACTGATGCCTCTCATTTGGATGATGGCAGGACTGAGCCACACACAGAGAGCCACAGATCAGTATGGTGATATTTAAAGAGCCAGCCAGGATATTACATAGACAACTCCCTTCACTGCCAAGCAAGCACAAGATGGTGATTCTTTGTCATAATGAGAAAAGAGTTTTCCCAGGAGAGATGAAGGTGATACAGGGACAGATGACAGTCTCTACATTGTTCTCTCTTTCTAAACAATGTCTCTCTCAACTTGTGTTTGGTCAGTCAGAAAGAGCTATGTGAAATCTTGTATATAAAATCTATGTCTTTACAGTCATCTCATAAAGAGGCTAAAAAACTAAAACTCATTGACCAAAGAAATTGTTATACAGATTCTGTTATACAGACTCAGCATTATTATTTTTGCTGCTTTTAGAATCAAAGAATTGGAAGTCTTTGTCTAGATGTCATGTCTAGAGGGTTTTATTATTATTATTATCTTAACCATTTTCTTGTTTTAACCATTTTTATATACTGCCCTGGTACCTATGTGGTAAGTGCTGGTAAAACGCTGCTAAATCATTTAGGAAACACATGTGGGTGTGAAAGCCTGATGTGCTTCCTAGATGATTTAGCAGCATTTTACCAGTGCTTACCCCACGGTAAGTGCTGGTATGAAAATCTTCTGGATGGATGAGACAGTAGATGGGGTCGGTACTTCACATATTGTACTCTTGCTTTTCACCAGGAGATGGTTCCTTCTTTTAAATAAGAGTTAAGATACAATACTTATATTGACACATGAATAAGTTGACTCAGTTTTTTTGTGTCCATTTTTGATCTAAATTTCTAGACTTATATACAGTAGCTAACTGTAACATTTACTATGTATCTTAATTAATTTAACCATAGAGGATATACGGACTGGCACTTTGTGCCAGCCTGGACCCAAACTAGGGTTCAGTGAGGGCTGAGCATTTACATGTTTGAAGCCCTTGTGCCAGCACCCGAGCACCATCCTGGCACACTCCCAACCAGATGGCGCACCCCATGATGATGTCACTAATGAGCAGCACCCAAACAGCTCTGAGCACAAGGGGCATCATAAGGCCATGGTGTGGCGCTTCTGGCACCCCTGTAGCGGCACAGGTAGGATCCGCATTTTGCAGCTCCATTTTTATACCGGGTGGGGAGCATGGTATGTGGTTGCTGCATCCCCAACCCAGCACTTTGAGGGGCGGCATAGAGATGCCCCTTACCATCTGTTTGTAGAGCCCCGTGCAAAAGATAAAGTTAGAAAATGGATTTTCTCAACTGAATTTTTGCGTAGGACTATTAACCAAAGTTAGACTATGATCAGCTCTTTTATTGTGTATGTGGGAGTCCATACTGTCTGCATAACCATGGTTCTACCGAGCAATGGCATAGCTATCACTTGGATGAGCCACTAGCTAATAGGGATCACCAACTTACATGCCTGTGGTGCCATTAAATGACAATGCCACCCATTATTTTAGGCAGCCAACTCCCTTCAGCAACAGACTTTACAAGTGGTTCTTATTTCAGGAACTGGATTGTGTAGTTTTAGAGGGTAGTAAAAAAAAAAGAGACCTCTTGCTTTCTTACTTTATCCTGAGGGCTATGCTGGTATCTGCCATTTGTATAAATAGTTTTGTATTATTATACCTGGTATAAAAATGCACCAGAGGTGCCAGTTTCTTGATTAGCCCCCCTGGAGGGCTCTCTACATGGGGATGCCTTAGAAATGACATAGAAGCTGTGGCTACTCTAGTGCAAAATGCAGCAACCAGACTGCTGACAGGAACACATTACAGAAATCATGCAATGTGGATCTTAAAGGAATTGCACTGCTTGCCAATATGCTTCACATTCCAATGGTGATAACATTTAAAGTCCTAAATGGTTTGAGACCTCAATAGTTGAAGGAATATCTTCCCTTGTACAAGCTTGTCCAAGGAAAGAGATCTGTTAGAGAGGGCCTTCTACTTGGAAACCCAAGTGTCATTCTGGCATTCTTGGGGGAAACAAAGGCTTTTATAAAATTAAAGTCTTTGGGGACTAATTGATTTCATCCTGATCTGTACATGATTTTAAATAATTTTTATTTAATATGTGAGATTAATATATGTTTAGTCTGTTTACATTTTCCTGATTATTTTAAGTTGTCTGAAATGGTTAGAACTAATTATATGCTGCCTTGAGATCTCTAGCTATTGGGCAGGATATAAATATAAATATATATAGTATATGTATGCACACACACACACACACAAATATAAATAGTCAATATTATGTAGTGGTTTGAATCTTGAACTGCAACTCTGGTGATCAGAGTTTAATTCGTTGCTCGGCCATGGAAACCCACTGGATAACCTTGGGCAAATCACATGCTCTCAGCCTCAAAGGATGACAATAGCAAACCCTCTTTGAAAAAACTTGCCAAGAAAACCGCATGATAAGTTTGCCTTAGGGTCACCATAAGTTGGAAACAACTTGAAGTCACACAACAACAACATAAATATTTAAATAAACATTATTTTGCATTTTACAGTCCTCCCTCCGTTTTCACGGGGATCTGTTCTGGACCCCCCTCAACGTGAAAATCACATATTCAAGCCCTATTGGCTTGAATGGAGGCATGCTCCTGCAGGGGCATACAGGCACGCATCCCATTTTAACTTCATCCATTTGTCCCCTGGAGATAATCAAGGTGCGCGGATCCCAAGTCTGCAAGAATGGAGGGAGGACTGTATTTCCGACCTGAAAGTGTGAAAAAGAACCCCAAATGACTGTCCTGCAGCGAGGAGCATCTGACCTGCTGAAACATAGGCAGGGCAGATTAATTTATATATCACTATGCTCGGACTTTCAACAGAAACTTTTTGTTATTCTGCCTTCTCCCCCTAAATTCTGTTCATGCCTCCCCAGTATCTATTTATTTCACCTGAGGACAAACACAAATGTGTTCATTCAAAGGAATGTATTGCTTTGGGCTATAAAACAGGGTATAATACTTTAATTTTGAACACTTGAGCCTGGTATATACCTCCGTGAAGTGATGTCCTTGGGCCGATTCTAGGGTTCAGTTCCTAGGGTTCAGGACCCCACCCACACATCCATGATAAAAGTGCTGTGCAGCATTTGTATGTTGCTACACTGCATTTGTGTCACTGATGTGCCACAGTGCGCTAATGGTGCACTCGTGGCATCGGGCGCGCACTCCTAAAAGAATCTGGTGTTTCCAAGTTCTTTTAGGTATGGAGGGACACCACACAGTTTGACTGTTGCAGTGTCCTTCAGGAGCAGAAAGGGGTGACTGCAGACCACCTTTTCAGGGTGGTCTGTACAGCCTCTAAGAGTAGTACAATGGGCCCATGGTATCCACTGGCTCCAGGACCCTGTGTGGATACCAAAATCCATGGATGCCCAAGTCCCATTAAATACAATGTCATAGTTAAATGATGTTCCTTATATAAAAGGCCAAAAATCAAGGTTTGATGTTTCAAAATATATCAATGAATATTTTTAAGCTGTGGTTACTTGAATGCATGGATAAAAAATCCATGCATAAGGAGGGCTGACTGTACTGAAGAAAGAGGAATGTAAGATTTCTATTTTACATGCCCCCCCCCCCCCCGCCTTTGGCAGCTCATGTGCAGTATCTGAGCTGGGTGGAGAGAAAGGACCAAAGGCTGCTCCAACCAACTGGAAGCTTCTGACCACATGGATGTTTTTTAGGCTTCCTGTATGAGTTGGACAGCAATAGACATTGGCCTGAATCCTAGCTTTCCTCCTGTGAATGGAATAAAGCTCAAGTTCCTTCCCTGCCAGCTAAAATGTGCTCTTCCAGGTTGAGGGATCTTTGGGAAGGGTGTGGGATAGAATATCATGCAGGGGCAGCTGATGATGGAGAGGAGATGGGTGAAAATTGCTCCTCCTTCACACTAATGGATGAGCAACAGAATGGAAGCAGTTATTTTTACCGCAATTCCCTTTATAGGATAGGCAGGCTGTTTGTCTAGTAGTGGTTCCTTGCCTTTGGAATGCCTTGCCCCAGGGAGGCCAGCTTGGTGCTTCTGTTACAACCAGTTAGCTGCCAAGCAAATGCATTTCTATTTTCCCAGGCTTTTAAGAATGACTAATTTTAGTATTTTGTGACTTAAAGCAGTTTTGATTTCCACAAGCTATGTGAACAGACTGCCACTGTTTTTGTTTGCTGCATTAGTATACTTATTTATGTTCTATCAAATTTTTGCCAAAGGTGTGGGGTATGAATTATGTAACTCCATAAAACAGAGCAGGGCATTAAAAAACAGCTGTTGGTGTAGCCATCAGAAAATCAATACTTGCACATCTGGGATTGCAATTTTAGTAATCTAGCAATTTATACAAGCAACTAATGTTAACATAAAACCTAGAAAACATACTGTAACAATGCAAAACAACTCTATTACAAAATCTTACAAGAATTAAAAACACATTAACAGGAGACATTCCAGAATCAGGATTTAAACAATAAGACAAATAGAGCCAAGGCATCCACACCCATCTGTGGGAAACTAAGTAGTTAGCATTCAGTAACGACTCCAGGTTGGAAACCAGCCCTGTTATTTCCAAGCATGGTTTATCAGCAATGTCTTGCAGGCAATGTGTTCTCGAGTTGTGACACTTTCCTCTTCTAGACCTATAATAAAGGTATTTCTTACTGTATATGTAAATAATTACATAGCGAGAACTTAGCATTGGTTACCAAAGCTAAACCCTTGCTTACTTGTTTCAGAATGGTATGCCATCTTGCTGACATCCAACTTTCTGCAAACTATTTCAACACAATATGCTTCTCGTATCCTACATGCCAAATAATTACTTATTTTTTTCCCCCAAGCAAGCTGCTTTTATGCAAGAAAGGCTGGATTTTAAACTGGAATCTGGTTTCATAGAAGTATATGACTCAACATGATCTGTCTTGATATAACACTTGTGACAAGAACTGGCTTGTATCCCAACAGCATTCTTTCCTAATTCGATCACATTAGGAAGAATGAATATCTTTAGAGTATAGAATCCTGACAATACATGAAAGTCCCACTGTCTTGATGGTCTCTGCACATTGTCACTGAGCAGTGGTTTAGTCAAGTACAAATCACTCTGCAGCTGCAAGTAAGGATGTTCAAATCAGAATAACACCTTTTTAAAAAAACATACACAACAACTTTTAAATCACTGAAGGATCAACATTCCAAAGGCTTCTGAATAAGCTATTACCTGAATCTGAGTTATTGAAAGCAGATTATTAGGTTTCATAAAATTATGAACTGTATCAAGATGTTATCTTCTATCAAAATACCAGGACAAGGTTTACCTAGCAAAGCTCACAGTGCAAAGTAAATATTCCTCACCCCACAAAGGCATGGAGACCCAAATGCATGTTGCAACCTGAGGTAAAGGAGGAGATGGTATCCTACTCGTGGGGTTGCCAGGTGGAATAAGTGACAGGACACTTCCCCCTTAACGGTTGTACAGAAGGGGGTATTTCAGCAGGTGTTTGCTTGATAAGCAGTATCTGCTTAAATGACCTTTTCTACACATCTACAAAAGGGACACTCAGTCAGGTTGCCAGATGAAAACTGGAGGGGGCTCCTGTACCTTAAATGTTTGTGCAGAAGAGGGAATTTCAGCAGGAGTTGCTTGCTATCTAGTTTCATGACAAGCAACACCTGCTGAAATTCCTTCTGCTACACAACTATTAAAGGTATTGGGAACCTTTCCAGTTTTTAATCTGGCAACCTTTGGCCTATCCTTTATTTCACCAAGCAACCCTACAGCTATCCTCATTCTAACCTTATAAATCAATTGGGTTGGTAGTTGAATCCTTACTTTGACAATAGTGATGGGATAGTTTCCTCTACCACATCATGGGCAGAAGGCAGCCACAGTCTGGTTGTTTGACATAAACAACTGGGCTATCCACAAAGAAGAAGTACCTGAAGAGGTGTTGAGGAAAAGCTTGGAGGTTGCTACACCTTCTCCCCTAATATCTACCTCACTGGTAAATGGATAGCCCAAAGGAAGGACTCAGTTTAAGTTCCTCACCTCCCCATAGCCAGCTGAATTTCTCTGAATTTCTACATGGTACACCATTGAGCACTGGAAGTAATTATCTTTCTTGAAATCTATAAATGTAGAGCACAACTTTCTGTGTTATTTAAAGTAGTATAGTACAGTCCCCTTTATCCCTCTTAAACTAGAGGGAGCAAACTAGAGTCCCTTTTGGCAGGCCTAATAAAGGAACTTATTGCACAGTTTAGAAAAGCAAATTGAATTCTTATTTGGGCTGCATCCAGATACTATTGCACACATTTTTGCTGCTGATGACACCGAAGCCCCCAGCTTTGAAAAGATGCACCTGGCAACAAAAATGTGTGCGATAGTATCTGGATGCAGCCCAAATTAGAATTCAATTCAGTAGTGGCAAGTTGCTTTTTAAGCTGTGAGATAAGCTCCAAGATATAATTATGATGTATATATTTGGATTTGCTGCTTACCCAACACAGCTATTTCTGAACAAATTTCATCTGTGTGATTGTGACTGGATCTTGTATTTCATACCAAAGTGTACCATACTGTATGTATTAAAAAGCTTCATAAGTGGGAAAAGTGTGTCTATTGACTGCATGTGGCCCCAGGGTTGTTTTTGAGGCTCCCAAGCCTCCTCCCTCAGAGGTAGAAAAATGCTCTCAAAAACACTCTAGAGAGTCTGGAGGGCATTTTATGGAAAATATTACAAAAACAGTTTTTGACCCACACCAGTCAAAAAGAATTTTTGCAAAATTCCCTTTCCCCATTTTTTTACCCCCACAATACCTTGAAATTCCTCTCAGTGGCATTTCTGCCACATTTTTCAACCTCTCTGAGCTATTTTGAAACAGGAATGAACCAGAAATAATTTCAGCTCACTAACTATTTTTTAAAAGACACCCTCTTGTGGGCCTAAAATATTCCACAACTACCAACCCAATGGATGTGGTGAAAATGGCCTTTACAACCCTCAGAACAGTGGTTCCCAAGCTTTCCTATGCCCCACACCCCTAGGAAATGTTTGATTAACCTTCACACCCCCTACAAAAGTAATATCACATTTGAAGGGGAAGAAGTCTAATTTCTAATTTTTGAACCATAAATTGGACAACATACAATACTGAGAGTGACCAAATTGAATGTTTTAAAAAAAATAAACGTTTCATTTAGTACATAAAATGCAAATTTAAATTGAGGAATTAAATTCTAAATTGTTTAGAAAAATTGTAAACAGTAAAATCTCAGTTGTGAACATAAAATCCAATGACTTCTTTGTTCTCGCCTTTCATTCATGATTTTGTCAAAATGTGGCACATTCTTGCTTACTGAGATCCACAGTTCAGCCTATGGATTCAGGCGATTCCTAGATTTTGTCTTGACCGACAAAAGAGAACTGAATCCAGATTCACACAAATATCTTTATTACATCCCCTGAAATTTTATCTCACACCCCTTGGAAAGGTGGACACACCAGGTTGGGAACCCTTGCCCTAGAAGGTGTTTGGGGCAAAAAAAGTTTATTTTTGCTTTTACAGTGGTACCCCGGGATACGAATGCGCCGGGTTACGAATTTTTCGGGATACGAAAAAATCCCATAGGGATTTATTGCTTCGGCTTACGAAGGTTTCTTCGGGTTACGAAAAAACCGCGGCGCTATTTTCCGCCACCGGAGGGCAGCAGAGAGCTATTTTTCCATTAGCGCCTATGGGAATTCGGCTTACGAAGGTATTTCGGGTTACGAAATTAACCGCGGAACGAATTAATTTCGTAACCCGGGGTACCACTGTATTTTTGTTTTTGTGGGAGAGGTTGCAGTGAAGAGGTGCAGCACTTGAAGGTCTCTTGAAGGAGGGCTAGTGTAGCCGCCTATCCTTCCACAGTTGACCATCCTGGTGTATAAAGAAAATATATTTCACATATGTCATTTTTATAAGTATATATAATACATTTTCCACTTTTATTAAAAATATTTTCAAAGGAATATATTTGTTTGGTAGTCATCACATGTACTGCACATGTATAGATTTATTCAAAGTGCTACAGCCCTCATTCCCCTAGACAAAGACCTTAGACAGTCTGGGAAGATATGTGTGTAATAAAATTCAGGAAAAAGATTATACCAGCATTTGTAGAAGTGATCTTGAATGTTCTAGGTCTGCCTTAAGCAGATCAAAAGAGCTTTTTAGAAAATCACCTGTCTGGAGGAAGGCTGAAGTGCAAATTAATCTCCGGGCCCATCTCAAGTGTTAATGGGTTCTTTCTTTTTGGAAACACAGAGTAGGTTCTGCATAAACGAAGTCTGCTACATTATTATTCCAACAAATTTAGATTTCATTCAAATACATAAAAAATAATTAGAAGGGAACAGAATTTATATCTGCAAACTGTTCACATGGAATCTCACAATATGTAAGAAGAACCAGGGACCATTCACACCTTGCAATTATAGTGCTATTATTCCATTTTAAGTGCCTTATTCTGTCCTATGGGATCTTGGGTTTTGCACTTTGAGGAGAATTTAGAATTCTCAGCCAAAACACTCTTGTAGCTAATGAGACTAGCAATCCCAGGTTTCCATAAAATGGAATTATGGCAATTAAAGGGGAGTAATACTGCTATAACTGTATGGTGTGAACAGGCCCCTGATCTCCCAGTTCACACTGAGAAATACAGGCATGGTGCTCTGTGTATAACATTTTCCTTGGCTGTCCTCTAGCCAAAGCCCAGCATGATTAATTTTTAAAACCCAAAATGCTGCCTTATATTAGCAGACCTAGCGAAATATTCTACTGACTGATTACAGTTCAGCAGAGTTTCAGAAATAGCTATTTCTTTGCTTGATGCTGAGGGAGTGAACTTGGTGACTTAGGCATGCAAGGCATGAGCAAAATCCTTTCCTCCGATAAGATTGCCTGTTGATTTTCTGTAGAAGATGGAGGTTTGGAAGCACTATCAACTGAACAGAAAATATTAAGTGAAAAGAAAGGTTTTTTAAAAAAATGAAATTATAGGTCTGATAAAAGGGGATTGGGAATGCTAGCTATTACTATATGGCTAAATCAAAGACTGGAAGAAGAGAAGACTGAGAAGAAATGAACTCAAATGTGAGAATATCAGTCTTTATGCAGGGTGATAATCTTGATCTTGTTCTATGCCTTGAAGACATTTCCAGCTTATGGCCACCCTATGGTGACTCTATCAGAGGTTTTCTTGGCCAGATTTGTTCAAAAGGGGTCTGCCTTTGCCTTCCTCTGAGGCTGTGACTCGACCAAGGTCACTCAATGTGTTTTCCATGGTAAAGCAAGGATTTGAACCCTGGTCTCCAGAGTCCTAGTCCAATGCTCAATCCACTACACCAAAATAGCTCAAGGCAGCAATGGAACAGAGGGGGGCCACAATTATTTGTCTCTTTTCCACTATTGACTCCATTATACAGCTGTTCATAAACACATGCTTGTTCTTTTCTACTACCAGCCTTATCTGGCAATATTTTTGGAACTACAGAGTGCGTGTTGGATAGGGAACACCTTTTGGTTGGAAGAAACTGGATATAAATACACTTTGAGAGATAACAAAAAACAGAATCATCAACAATGAAGCCTCAAAGAAGCTCTGTCTGTATGGGAGAGGGAACACTTAACGTTAAACGAATTTCTGTTCTAATAATAATAATAATAATAATTATTATTATTATTATTTGTATACCGCCCTCTGGCAAACCAATCCGGGCAGTTAACAACAGTAAAATATAAAATATGACAATTAAAAACACTTTATCCCTCCCCCCCTTAAGACAGTATTCTAAAGATGATGTGGGTTCTTCTAAGCCTATGCATGAATGTGTACATGTCAAGGGGAAAAAGTCATGAAGGGCAATTGGAAACAACTATATTATGTGATTTTATAAAGGAAAAAAAGCTCACAAAAATTAAATATTCCTTTGTTGTTACACTGGACCTCCAAACCAACTCTGTTGAGTGAACATTCTGTATAAGCCTCTGGCTGAAAGTATTTGAAGAGAACAGTTCTTCACTCTGAGAATTGCCTTTTGCCTCTGGTCATAAATAGCTTTGGAGTGCCAAGGTGACTGACAGACAAGGCAGCCAGAGAATTGTTCTCAAAAGACAGCATTCTGGAGACACTGGATCACAATGTCTTGTTGTTCCACCAAATTCTGCTTACTATTTTTGTTACATTTTCCATAATCAATTTGTCTGCATGGCTAAATTGGGAGCTCGCTGAGTTATCTTGGTTCACAGCATCAAATCTTAGATATTGTTTTGGAGGTAAAAAGAAGATATGTTTCCATGTGATTAAATAAAAACAGTTTGGGGTTTCTTTCCTTCCAGTGGAGTAAGGCTACTTAACCAACAAAATACCTCCCGAAGCTCTAAATTTATTTTAAATTGCTGTAGATACTTTCTGCAAGTCCTGTTCCTCATTTCAGGAAATCTAAGAAAGGAATGAATATTTCATTTAAGTGATATACTGTTCCTTAGCTATTTTTGTGTCAATGAAAAGAGACTTGTGGTGAAGTCTTAAGATACCATAAGCCAACTGACTGGGTAAGACAGCTACTTGGATGAAAATAGAAAAGATATCTGTTTTTCTGTCTGTTTTTCATAATGTTACAGCCCCACTAAAATCTCATCTTTTACATTTGCAGGAACTTGAAATGATGCCTCTGCCAGGGCCAACCTATGACATTTTATTGTCACAGGTTTTACCTTCTGATAAAAATGCTTTTGAAATCAAAGGTGAAGCATGCCATAAATCAAAGAAGTAATTAGAATCAAAACTGCCATGAGATACAGCCTAAAGCAATATATTAGCAAACATGAAACTTTTCTGTGGTGCCTTGTAGTTCTCAGACTTTGCTTCTTCAGATGTTTTGGACTTCAGCTCCAGACATCCCTCAGCATTTGGCATTCTGGCTAGCGCTTCTGGGTTATGAAGTCTAAAACATCTGGAGGCTGAAAGTCTAAGAATTGCTGTTGTAATTTCTGAGATAAATAGCAAGATGCAAAACATAGAAACCATTTTCCTGACATGTTAGATACACCTGCTCCACTCAGCAAATTTCCATCCCAAAAATATTGTTCTAACATAGCTAGAATATGGAACATTGTGAAGACTGTGGAACACTACCACATGCTGCTTGGATCTACTGTCAAATAGTAAATTTGTGATTTAATGTTGATAAGCAATATAGAGCAGGTATTTGGATAGGGAAGTAGTGCTTGTTATCCAGCTGCTAGCATTGCTACTGATGCAGCTACTGAAACTAGAGCTTAAAAATGTTCTTTTTGTACTATTCTCCCCTGAAACCTTCAGACAGCTTAACCAGTAGCCATATTAGCTTGGGTATCCTGGAAGTTGTTGTTCTAAACCAGGACATGTTGAAGTTCCGTCGCGAATAGCCTTGTATCTGCTGGATCCAAAGCTTCTCACCCACCCACCTACCCCAAAAAGGCATCTTAACACCAATCCGTTTCCTTCACACTGAAACCCATGTGGGGAGGAAAATGGTGCAGGATGACTAAAAGGCAAAAAAACTTAAAGTGTCTTCCATCGCTATCTTGCCTAGAGTAAATGGGCAGGGTAGCTTGTGGCTTCACCACCACTTGGTTACATCAATTGCCATGCAACGATAGCAGACATAAGGGGGAGGGCATTTATTTTATTTTATTTTATTATTTATATGCCACTTTTCTCCCTGGAGGGACCCAAGGTGGCTCACAGACAAAACATTTAAAATCTTAATAAAATTCAAAACAATTCAAAACATTTACACCCAATATAAAATCACATAAAAATATACAAAAGTTAAAACAAACTAAAAAACCAACATGCTCCCTAAAAACCACCCTGCCATACATTATATACAAAAAGCCTGCCTGCATAAAAACATGTTTACCTACTGCTGATAGGCCTGCAGGGAGAGGTCCAGTCTAGCCTTGAGCGGAAGGAAGTCCCATAGGGTGGGGGCAGCCAGTGAGAAGGCTGTCTCTCGTGTCCTCACCAAACAAGCCTGTGATCTTGGTGGGACTGAGATAAAGACTTCTCCTAAAGATCTCTGGGTTCTAACATGTTCATATGGAGAGATACAGTCTCTCAAATAGTCTGGATATAAGCTGTGTATGGCTTTATAGATCATGACCAACACTTTGAATTGTGCCTAGAAATGAACTGGTAGCCAGTGAAGCCGCTCCCTGTAACTGGCCCTGGTCAGCATTCTGGCTGCAGCATTTTGAACCAGTGGAAGTTTCTGGACAGTTTCTAAAGGCAGCCCCATGTAGTGTAGTCCAAACGGGATGTAATCAAGGCATATGTCACTATAGCCAGATCTGATGTCTCAAGGAATAGATGCAGCTGGAGCACAAGTTTTAGCTGTGCAAATGCACTCCTGGCCACTGCTGAAACTTGGGCATCCAGGCTCAGAGTGGAGTCCATGGAACACACCAAGCTGCGAGTCAGAGATTTCAGGGGGAGTGTAACCCCATCCAACACAGGCTGAATCCCTATTCCCTGATTTGCCTTACTATTAACCAGGAGCACCTCTGTCTTGTCTGGATTAAGCTTCAATTTGTTTGCTCTCATCCAGTCCCTTACTGACAGCAGATACTGGTTCAGTATAGAGCCCGGTTCCTTGGAATAAGATGGAAAGGAGAAAAAGAGTTAGGTGTCATCCACATACTGGTGACACCGCACCCCAGAACTCCGGATGACCTCTCCCAAGAGTCTTATGTAGATGTTGAATAACAGAACCGAACTCTGAGGGACCCCACAGGCCAATGGCCAGGAGGTCAAACAGGAGTCCCCCAACACAACCTCCGAAGTTTGCCCCTCCAGGAAAGACTGGAACCAATGCATAACAGTGCCCCCAAGTCCCATCCCAGAAAGGAAGCCCAGGATACCATCGTCGATGGTACTGAATGCTACTGATAGATCCAGCAGGGACACACTCTCCCTGCGTAGATTATCCACCAAGGCAACCAAAGCTGTCTCCATCCCATAGCCAGGTCTGAAACCAGATTGAAATGGATCTAAATAATCCGTTTCATCCAGAAACCCCTGAAGGTGGGAAGGACTGAAGGAATCTTTGAAAACTGAAGAAATATTTCATTGGAGATGGGCAGATTTTTATTTATGGGCAATATCCATATTCCTCCCCCACAAACATAGTTACACCTCTGAGAGCTTCTCCAATCTGATAATTTTCTAAGGATGCAACTCTTGCTGAAAGTGCCATTTCACTTCATTCTGGTGTTTTGAGACACTTATCCCGAGCCTTGAGAATCCAGAAACTTGTTTGAATTTTGAATTTATAATATTATGAGCTTAGACAGCCTCCTAGTGGCCACATGGCATCTCTTTCTAGGATTACACAGTTAGACATGTATTTCTTATAGAGTGTTTTCATTCCAATGGCACTTCCTTTCAAGAAATATTATTTCCCATTACAGCCAACCACAAGCTATTCAGTAGACGAAATCTGTTGGCTACTTGACAACTATGCTGTGTACTCAACTGTTTCCCATGCACTTACAGCATTTTAGAACAGAACATAAAAGAGAGTACTCTTCACATCCAGATGACTGCAAAACAACTGCATGCAAAACACTTTGAAACTTTTAATATTTCAGGAACTGGCTTCATCATAGAGTGAAATCATGACCATCATAGTTCTCAAATGAACCCACTGAGGAGCAAAACAAAAAGACAACATAAAATGTGTCAATGGTACAGATTTTTTCAAACTTGGGTTATATTGCAAATGCAACTTTTGAGTGAATATAAGACTACTCACAGTTAACAAGGAAGGGGACAGAACATCTCTGATCTGTGTACAATCTTCCAGAGTTCTTTTTATGCATCCATAGAAGATTCCAGACACAGAGACTGAACAGATTGCCTAACAGGTATGCTACCCATTTGCAAACAGCAGACAGGATCTTGTTTAATCATCTCTTAAGTTCTAGACTCACTGTACTGAACTGAAAGGGCAAGTTGAAGAAACTACCTGTATTGCAGCACTCATAAAGAATGACATCTTGTTAGTCAGCTGGATGGCCATCTGTTGGGGATGCTTTCATTCAGATTTCCTGCATGGCAGGGGGGTTGGACTAGATGGCCCCTGGAGTATCTTTCAACTCTATGATTCTAGGATGTTGTAGGTTAGATGCACAAATGCATAACTGCTTCCTATTCACATTTACAATAGAATTACCATTGCCATGACTGTAGATGTGCCTGAAATCCACTTCAAAAGTCATCCCTCCCTCCTGAACAACAGGGTTCTGCGGCACTGTTCAGCAAGGGCACTGTAAGACGATGTGTCCCTCACACTGCCAGTGAACGCCAGTGTGAGGGACAGAAGCATTACTTACTGGTGAGAGGGAGCTGGTCACATCTTCCTATAGCACCCTGTTTGCCAGTGCCAAGAACTCCATTGCTTGGGAGAACTCAATGGCTTTTAAGTGGAGATGGGGTATAGCAATGATAGTGCAACTACACCTCTGATATAGTGATCATGATCTTGGCCTACATTTTTTAATTCTGTTAACACAATCCCATATATTAATTCCACACACAGCACCAAAATTAAAAGTATTAAGGCTGCAATCCTATAATACCTATAAGGGAGCAATAGCAGCTTTAGGAGACCTTGTGCAAGGCCGTAGTCAGGGGGGGGTTGGGGGGGTCGGGACCCCCCCTATCAGGCCCTGGGGGCGTTCAAGCTCCTTCCTCCCCCCTCCCCTCCATTAAAACCACGGCAGGGACGTAGTTAAGGGAAAGGTTCCAGGGGTCCGGACCCCCCCTTCCAGGAGAGAAAAGGGCCCTTGTTGGAGCAGGGCCGGGAGGAGAGGAAAGGGTGCTTGTTGGAGCGTGCGCGGGCACGTACACAGCCCCAAAGAAACGCTGGGGACGGAGAGCGCCAGTCTTGCTCTCCTCTAGGCTTCAGGAGGAGCAGAAGTGGCACTCTCCCTGGCGTTTTTGGGGGGATGTGCGTGTGCACACGCGCGCTCCAATAAGCACCCTTTCCTCTCCTCCCGAGGCCCTGGCAAAGCCAGGAGGAGCGCAAGTGCCGCCCCTAAACTTTTTGCGGGGCCTGAGGGGGAGGAGCCAAAAGGCCCTGGAGGAGAGGGAGGGAGGGACAAGAGGCTGCATCAAGCTGCATCCACATTCAAGCAATAACCAGGTTTGGCACCGACTTAACTCTTTTGTGGCTCATGGCTATGGAATTCTGGGAGTATGTTCTGGGGTCCAGATATCAAGGCTTGGCTCCTTTCTGGCTCATTGCTATGGAATTCTGGGAGTTGGAGTATGTTCTGGGGTCCAGATATCAAGGCCTGTCTCCTTTCTGGCTCATTGCTATGGAATTCTGGGAGTTGGAGTATGTTCTGGGGTCCAGATATCAAGGTTTGTCTCCTTTCTGGCTCATTGCTATGGAATTCTGGGAGTTGGAGTGGGTTCTGGGGTCTAGATATCAAGGCTTGGCTCTTTTCTGGCTCATTGCTATGGAATTCTGGGAGTTGGAGTGTGTTCTGGGGTCCAGATATCAAGGCTTGGCTCATTTCTGGCTCATGGCTATAGGACACATCCTACATTTCAGACTTCTGCCTAGAAGGAATTTCAAAAGTCCTCATTTTTTGTAAGATGAGCAGATGTCCTCCTTTTATAGGACATGTCCTATGTTTCAACCTTCTGGCCTGGATGAATGTAAAAATGTCTTCCATTTTTGGTAGGATAACACACGTCCTCCTTTATCCAGGATACGGCACACATTTCAGCCCAGGAGCAATGTCAAAACATCCTCCATTTTATCAGGGTGTCCAGACATCATCCTTTATCCAGGACATGTCCTACATTTCTGCCCAGGAGGAATTTCAGAACATCCTGCTTTGCCAGCCTTTCCTTGAGGCTGAGAGTGTGTGACTTCCTTGCCTAGTGGGTCTTCTTGGTTTGTTCAGAGAGTCTGCTTCTGGTGACTTGGGTGTGTGCAAGTGTGTGCCTTCAAGAGGTTTTCTTGGGAGGTTTGTTCAGAGAGGGTTTGACTTTGCCATCCTCTGAGGCTGAGAGAATGTGACTTGCCCAATGGTTTTTGGGGATTTGCCTTCACCTTCCCTTAAGGCTGAGAGAGTGTGACAAGTGCTGTGATGTCCCTTATGCGCCGCAAAATTTGGACATGATGCATAAGCCACATCATCGACATGTACCCCATGTAAGATACTTAGCCTTCTTTGTTGGAGAGAATCAGATTTTCATTGAATCCTGGTCTCCAGACTCATAGAATCCTAGAGTTGGAAGAGACTGCAAGGGCCACCCAGTCCAACCCCTTTATTCTGCCATGCAGGAACTCTCAATCAAAACATCCCCATTGACAGATGGCCATCCAGCCTCTGCTTAAAGACCTCCAAAGGAGACTCTGTTGCACTTCGAGGAAGGAGTGTGTTCCACTGTTGAACAGCCCTTACTGTCAGGAAATTCCTCCTAGTCTAACACACAAAGCTATATCCCAACCTCCTATCTAGGAAGAATGTCAAAATGTTCTCCATTTTGAGCATGACTGAGAAATATGAATTTATATTGTTTTTTATTAATGTTTTTGGCTTTTAGTTGGCGTATTCTCCATTTTTGAACATCCTACAATTTGTCCTACATTTTGTCGTGCATCATGTCCTACATTTTTCCTACATTTTGTGTCTTGGGGGGGCTCTTAGCATCTCAAAAGGGGGGCCCTTTTTTGGGCCCCCCCCCCCCCTTCCCAAAATCCTGGCTACATCCCTGCCTTGTGACAGCACAGAGAGGGAGGTTCTGGCTTTGGAAAAGGTGATCTATATTCATAATTCATCTCCCAAATGCCCCGTGAACCTCAGGAGCAACATTGTTCTATGGTAGTGTTGTCCTGTTCTAAAAAGATGTCTCCTGTGAAATGAGGAACAATTTCCAATAATTGTTTTCCATAAGTGAATTTGTTGACTGTTGGATTCACAGAAGACCAGACATTCATGATTGGATACACATTATAATATCATAGCTATACCTGGACTGGAATTCCCACATCAGGACTGGAAATCCCACCAGCCTTAGCCAACAGAGCTAATAGTGAGCTAATTGCAGCCCAATACTTGCTGTCAACATTTGGTGAGCCACATGCTTTTCACACATGCATCAAACCATTCAGACAGTCAGCAGTCACAAATGTTGGGATTTGTAGGCCAAGACATCTGTATAGCACCATGTTGGAGAAGACTGCTTTACACAGATGATGACTCATGAATCATGATACACCCAAACCTCATTCTTTCATTCAAAATTCTCCTAAGGGATGAAAAAAATGTATTGATTTCTCATGCATTAAATACTAAATGATGCACAGTGTTTTACACTGTGAATTGAAGCATATGTGAACAGACCCTCAGGGTTTCTTTAGCAAAGCTTCTCAGTGGAGAGCCCTCTCTTTCTGGATCATCAGACCCTGAGGCCTGTGCAGCTGGCCTCTGTCTTGGGCATCTGTAGCTCATAGCAGAAAGATAAAAAATAGATTCTGCCTTTTTCTAATACACTGAAAACAGACCCTTGGATCTTGACAAGGCTTGATTTAAATCCCTATTCTCAAATAAAGGTAAAATTAAAGAAAAAGAAAAAAGAAAAATATGTAAAAACTTCTCTGAAATGTGACTAATAAAAAGACTTACCTCTTACCTTAGTGTTTATCAAATTAGAAAAGTCTTGATCTGCAGTATTTTTTGGTATCAAGAAAACAAAAAGAATGGCTACAGACAATTTACATAACTTTAAAGTAGACGACACTGAAAGAGTTCAAGATTTTCCATGCCTTGGCTCAGTCATTAATCAGAATGGAGACTGAAGTCAAGAAATCAGAAGATGACTAGGACTTAGAAGAGCAGCTATGAAGGAACGAGACAAGATGCTGAAGTGTAAAGATATACCATTGAATACTAAAGTTAGGATTGTCCAAGCCATCATATTTCCAATTCCTAAGTATGGTTGTGAAAGCTGGATAGTAAAAAAAAAAGCTGGTAGGAAGAAAATCAACTCACTTGAAATGTAGTGTTGGAGAAGAGTTCTACAGATACTGTGGACTGCTAAAAATACAAATAAATGGGTTCTAGAGCAAATCAATCCCAAATACTCCCAGGAAGCCGAGAAGGCTGCTGTACTTTGGACATAGTATGAGAAGACATGAATCACTATGCTTACAAGGCAGAAAGCAGTAGGAAAAGAGGAAGACTAGGGCTTGAAGCAGATGAGCAGCAAGGAGCAGTCTCTGGCTGCTCTGGTTGTGATTGAGCTGCCATTGGGCCAGGACTGCAGCAACTGCACAGCCCGCTCTCAAAGTGGGCCACTGCCATGCTCCCAAAGCTGGCAGCCAGCAGGAGTGGGTTAAATCTGCTCCTGGAAAGACTGCTTTTTTTTTTGTTTTGCCAGCTTGGCGCAGCCTCGCCACAGCTTCTGGCTATTCTGAATTGAGTCATTTGTCATTGTGAACCACAAGTGAGTTATTTTATTTTATTTTGCAGCAAGAAAATGCAAACGGGACAAATGTAGTGTGAACCACGCTCCACTGCTGAACCGATCCATCAATTCAGATCGCAAAGCGATTTATTTGTAAGTGGGAATGTGGCCAGTTATTGAGAATCTACCTCTATAGACACTTTATACTTATCACATCTAGTCATGCATGAATTAGGATAAATTTTACACTTTTCATGAACTTTTAAAATTAAATGTAGGAATGGACTATGACTCATGTTCTGCATCTTTCAATGCATCATCCCCACATGGTACTGATATTCATTAATAATACAATCCATATATTTTCATGTTGCATTTATGATTTCCATCAATTCTTTTTGCATTTGTTTTGATCAATGTACCATACCCATTTATTCTGTCAGTTTGGTAAAACAGTTAGACAAAAAAAAATTCCTTTATTCTTATGTAGTAGCAGAACATACGACAAGAAGAATTGTGCATACAAGTACCTCTAGACTAGTGTTCTGTAGTGATTTATTACTATGTACTGAATCAGTGTTCTGTGAAATAAAAATTAAACTTTAAGACTGAGGGTAGGTCCTAGTTTAATAATTTTTTAAAATGCAGTTGGCCTCCTGTATCCATGGACTCTGCATCCACAGATTCAACCATCCATGGCTTGAAAATGCTAAAAACAAATGCCAAAAAGCAAACCTTGATCTTGCAATTTAACATAAAGGATACTATATCATTGGGACTTGAGCATCCACAGATTCTGGTATCCATGTGGAACCAAACCCCAAAGGCCTACAGTATTAAATATGGGCAGTTGCTTACCAACCAAGATCTCTTGCTTTTATAAGATCTGAACACCCACCCCTAAGATTTCTTAAAAGAATCTTTTTCTCTTACTAGTTTTCTGTAGACTCTCTCAGGTCCTATTCAGACAGTCAAAATAATCCAGGATGAATCTGGATTGAATCTTTGTTCACAGGCATTCTGAATGCACCCAATTCAGTTGGGGTGGGAGTGCCACCTCCCCTTAACCCAGGATAATCAGTACTGGGTTTTTGTCTGAGTTTTTTGAAGTGATTTGCATCATTTGGCAGTGTGAAGAACAATGTGAATAAACACAGGATTTATCCCAGCATGGCCAGGTGTGTCTTTCCCCTCCAATGAGAGGAGAGGTTTTCCTCTGCCCCACCGTTTCTTCGCAGCAGTGGCTCCAGGGAGCTGCTGCCACCTCAATAAACCCAACTGGGAACAATTTCTCCTAGGGTTCACTGGCACACTCTGTGGAGGGGAGAGTGGCACAGGGCTGGCAATCATGTCTGAGCAACAAAACATGGAGAGATGCAAAGAGATGAAGTTCTGATGAAAAAATAGTGTGAATAACAAACCCAGTTGGATTGTTCAAGTCATTGTGCTAAAAAATACAACATCTGAATGCCTCAGCCTCACCAAATATTTGGAAACATGCAGGGCTGGCCTGAGACATTATGTGGCCTGAAACATAGCAGGACATGCTACATACCACTCAAATTAGTAAGGAAGTTCCACAAATACCACTTTGCCATGTCTGTTGGTAATACAATAACCACAATCAAATTAAATTAACAATTAAATAATTAAATGAATAGTGTGCCTAATATTAAATTAGTTTTAGGGGCAGGTATTGTAAACACCCTAAAGGCACCAGATCCCATCTAATCCTGGAAGCTAAGCAGTGTCGGTCCTGGTTAGTACTTGGACTGGAGACCACCAAGGATTACCAAGTGCTGTAGGTTGTATTTTAGAGGAAGGAACTGGGAAAACTACTTGAATCTTCCTTGCCTAAGAAAACCTTATGAAATTCATGGGGTCACCATAAGTCAACAAGTAGGTATGTATGCACATTCTGACCCAAAGTAATTCTGTGCTGGAATGAGATTCTTTTAAAATTCTGAATTTATCTGACAGTTTGCTATATACTACAGTTTGTATCCAAAAGATGACACAATTCTACTGCTTCTTTCTCTGCTCCTCTAAGGTTTTTGCTGTCACCACTGTTATTGTTATTCTCTTTCAAAACCAAACAGTCCAACAACCCCATCGTTTTGGATTCTTCTAGCATTAGCATGCAAGCATGTACATATGGTGTCCCTCTCCAGATGTCTCTGGCATGTGCATTCCCGTCTCTGGTGCTTTGACTTTGGCTGTAAGGCATTACTCTATGCTTATGGCCTATTTCTGCCCCACGATTAAAAATAAATATATGAAAACATATACTCTTTTATCTGATAGATTTTTTATTCCATCCTTGTGGCACAAGATATAATTTAAAGACATCACTGGATAAGTAACTGTGTTAAAATTAAGACAAGTGTATTTATAAGAATATAATAGGTATATCTTTTCCTTGTGAAGGAAGGGAAAAAACCATAAAGTGGCAACATATTGCCATCTGCTGGCCCCAAACATTTTTGCAGTTAAGCTACGATTTGCACTGAAATATCATTTTTTTTAAAAAAGACAGTATTATACTTTGGGTATTATTTATTCTGGAATCTTTATGTCGGATCCTATAAATACTTATTCGATTTACAAGAGGTTTCCCTTTCATTTTGGGTGCTTTTTTGTTTTAGAAAAAGGAAATTACTTTAGTTACTGAATTGGATTCCAGTTTACTTTAAAATTATATATTTATAAATATATATTATATACTATTTATATAAAATTGCATTACTTCAGGAACAACAAAAAGATCTTTGGGATTTCTTGATATTTTATGTAGGCACGGCCTTGCTTCGTAAGGATTAACTGACATTATTTTCTAATAGAATCTAAATATATATATATATTACCATGTTGCGTCAAATTTTAACTTTTATTTGCAAGCAAATAACACAGTACTCTTCCACTGCTAACTTGCTCACTATAAAATATATGGCTTTTAATGTTTTCATTCAACATTAGTGTTCTTCAAAGTGAAAATATATGTCTCCTACGAACAGATTAGTTTAAAAGCACAGAAACCAGCTTGTGCACTTCAAAGAGAGCCTCAATGCATGTTGTGGTAATATTACTAAGTGCAGTGATTAAAATAATTCTTTTTCTCAAAAAAGCAGTCAAACTTGTTTTCTTTTGCATATGAAAATATCATTGTACAAAATAAACTTTTTTAGAATATACAATCATCTGAACTGCAGATACATAAATACATCTTAGCAACATGAAGGCTGTAGTTTTTATTATACATGTAGTTTATATTTTACAGAGTGGTTAGGCCTGGAATTATCTCGTTTTTCTTATGATGATGATTACAACCCAGACCCAAATGCATACATGTTACAGTGCTATTAAAATTCTTTATAAAGTGAACATAGTTTTATGTTGTTGTTTTTTATTTATTTTAAAAAATGGCATTTGCTTGGTATAAAACAAAGCTGGAAGTCAGTCCCCATTCCCATTCTTTCCTTTGCTGGGAATAGCATAGGCACTGCCACTGGGATCTCATACTAATGTTTCAGGGAGAGCATCTGGATTGTCAGGTGATAAAATTTCCCAGATCTGCCATCGATCTCTTTCCCAGTCATGCCAGTCTGGCTCTGACAAATGTTTATTGTTTTGTTCACTCTCTGGAGTGGAGGTCTTCCTCTCTCTTGGCTCTTGTTGCTCCTCACACAAGGCCGATTGCTCAGGTACTTGAGTCATTATTCTTGCTCCTACGCCCCCTGAAAGGGATTCTGGCCTTCGAAGCCTCCACAATGGATTCTCAGTTGAAGAAGCAATGGGCAGGAAGGATGATGTGCAAGTTTGCTTTGCTTTGTCAGGATAAGGTGGCGGTGGCCTGTCTTTCCGAATTATTTCAGCTTGTCTCAGATACAATGGTTTCCCCATGCTGTGCAAACAAGCTGAGTCTGAGTTATGCCCTGTAAGGTGCTCTGTGTTTCCCACAGAAAAATGCTGCTCTGGATTGGACTGGCTGGAATTCCTTCTGCTGACTTCCATTTGTGGGGTGCTGCAAACCCGAGAGAGGGGGGGATGAGAGCGACATTCAGGAAGGTCAGCAGCAGTCTGGCTCCTTCGGATGGTTTGCTTCCCGCGATCTATTTCTGTGTTGCTCCACTGCCACTGAGGCGAGGGCAGCGACAGGTTCCCTTGAGAAAGAGAGCACTGCCCTGGCCGCAGTGAGCTGCTCTCATAGATGTCTCCGTAGGATCCTATGGAATGATTTTTAAAAAATCAATTTGGTCTGTAAGTCTGGAAATACAATGTAAAAATATTTCAACTGAACTTGGCTGTGTCTTGTTCTATGATGAGAAGGCATTTCTAGCACCCAGCCATGAACAAGCTTTTGTGAAATGGAAAAGAAAGCTGGTGTTCTGTTGGCCTTAGATTATTTACAACTACAAACACTGGCTGAGGATTTGACTATGGATTAACTTTATTACAAGTACTGACTGTGTCCTCACTGGAATATAGACATTGTGACACTATATTATTACTTATTTAATGAGCTATATGTCTTGGACCATGAACTATTATGATTTAGGGTAATATTACCTTATGATAAAGAACATTAATTTTCATGGAATTTATATGATAAATTATGATAAAATTTATAAGAATAACGCTATAGAAAGCTCATAACTTATGATTATTTGTAAAATAAATATATTTTAATTTCATATTTTGAAATTAAACTAGAAAAGCGAAAGTATAGGCACTAGGGTGGTACATCATGAATAGGTAATGAAATTAAGATAGGACTGCTGCCTGTTAAGATACCACTGCTCTTCTTTGAAAGCTACACTACCTGGCTGATCCAAGCTATTTTGCTATCCACTCACCTATGCTGAATACCTAAAGCAAGCTATGTTATTTTGGCACATGAGAAAGGAAAGCCCACAAGACTCCTCTCTTCCTTGGGGTCTTAAAAAAAACCAACAACAATAAATTAAATAATTACCAATTTTCTTTCCGAATACCTAGAACCTGTTGCTTATAAAGGCTGCCTCTATCAAACTGCTTAATGGCAGAAACAGTTCTGAGTTCTAGAAATATGAAGGCTTGAAAGGAAACCCCATTTTTTCCCAAGGATAGTTTTTTCCCCTATTTTTCAGGTGCATAAATGGAAACTTTTGACGAGTGTCAGAAAAAAAGTGATGACAAAATATTTTATTTTGGAATAAGTGAGATGTTTTTAAAAACAAGGTTTTACTCATGCAGAATGCCAGAAACTGCATAGTATGGAGCTTTGTATATAAAAAGTAGACATGTACAACTTTTATATATAAGCTGTATTTCTACATTTACTTGGTGCTGATACCTTTCACATCACACCGAGCTTTTTTAGATGCCATTGTGGCAAGAAGGAAAGAGAGACTGAGAAAGCTACATTAATGGACTTGGACAAATTTTGGAGGGGAGAGGGGGGGAGGACTGGTCTATAGAAGGACTGAGTTCTCACAATATATCTCCTTGGGTTTTGCTGTTTCTTGTTACCTCCAAATCTGCGTGTTCCATTCTTGGTGGCAAGGGGTGAGGACTGTTGGTAGTGATTTCTTGGATTTACACTAGGGCACTTTCAAAGGCTTTTATTTTTATTGTTTTTTTAAATAAAATAGAGAGTAGTGGAGGAGAAATTTGCAGGCCACTTTTTCTCCTCATTTATTTTAATTCTAACACTATTCTTATTCTAAATCTTAGTGTTGCTGCGTGTAATTGTTATTCTGGATAAGTTTAAGAAAAACTGAAACAAAAAGGGAGGAGGAGAGAAGTCTTTTTTTTCTCTCTATGTATTTTTCTCAGAATAAAAAGAAACCCACTCAAAGGTAAGAATAAAATATTTAATTAATTAATAATTTGTTTTATTTATATACGGCTATTCCAAAATTCATAGCGGTGAACAGCAAGTAAGCTAATTAGCAAGGAAGCTAATTTTCCCCCAACAGTCTTGGTACTCATTTTAGCGACCTCGGAAGGATGCAAGCCTGAGTCGAGTTTGGGCCCTTTTGCTGGTCTTGAACTCGCAACCTTGTGGTTTTGAGTGAATTGTAGCTGGAGCTAAGAACTGCTAAATAATATCCACATGTTGTTTGGAGAAATGTTGTTCTTAGAGTTAAATCACCCTAAGTAACTAATATCACAACCTCCAGACACATTTTCATGGAAGGCCCCACAGATAAATCATAGCCTGTTTTATTTTTCTTCTCCTTGCTTGCCCTCTAGTGTACATTGATAGGAAAACAAAGTTTTAAAGTCAATAAAATTTATCTCTGTTTTGGGCTATGTAGGACTTACTCTGCCTGCCCTTTGCTTCCCCCTTTTGCTTGTGTCATAAAAAGCTGAGCAGTATCAGGCTAAAGCAGGATGGAAGAGTGCCATAGAGTTGCCATTTTCACAAGAATCTTGTTTCAGGCTCTAGTCCAGTGATTCCCAAACTCTGGTTCTCCAGGTGTTTTAGACTTCAGCTCCCAGAAGCTTCAGCCTTCTTGGCCAATGGTCTGGGATTCTGGGAGCCAAAGTCCAAAATGGGAATCACAGCTCTAGTCCTTCTGGTGATCTGAGCTCAGAAGCTGGAACAACATCTTCTGGGTTAACCCACTATAAGAAATTTCAGATTGTCTGCAAAGGGCACACCTGACATTTCATACTGTCATATTACACAGCAAAGGAAGACTTGTGGTCTGGTGAATGGCATTCAGCGTTATCTTCCTATATGAGAGTATATAATACTAAAATAATGTAGCATTCTAATAGGTATAGACTCTGTGCATAAACATGCTTACAGAGCAACAAAACGGATACCTGTAACTTCTGTATCTTTGGTACCACTTTTCAGTGTTGAATGCCAGGTTCCCCATATGTCAAAATAGTCCTCTGAAACATCTACAGGGTAGAAGAATATGAGGTAGATTATTCTTTAAAATTCTCCAAATTTATTTATTCCCTCTCCTCTTTGAACAACATATTCCCACACTTTATCACAACATGCTTTTGAAACATTTGGATGTCAGGGTACACAAGCAGCTCTCAGCAGGCAAAACTCTCAGGCTTACAGAACTATTTTACAGCTTTTGGAAGTCTCTTGCAAACATCCTCAACAAAATGGACTGGATGGCCCTTGTAGTTTCTTCCAACTCTATGATTCTATGTCTTTTTCATGGTTTCTAAAGCAAGGCAAGACTCAAGATGAAACTACGCAACTAGCCTTCTGAACAGATATACCAGGGATGGAAATTGTGCAGCTTTCCAGATGGTGATGATAACTACGTTGATCAGCTCTAGCCAATACGGCCAATGCTGAAGTTGCAGCCAAAAAATTAAAAATAATAATAATAATGATCTTGAGGGCTGCAAAATCCCTTGTATACTGCTTGTATACTGGAATAAAGAATGTCAGTAAGTTTGCTTTGTGACCCGTGTCTTCATAGAGTCAAAAGCACATGATGAAGCTAGTTTTGGGTATTTGGACACCTAACTATCAACAATAAGATAAATGATGGTAAATACAGGAGAGTCTAGCTGAGAGAATGGAACTTTCTCCCCTCCCAGAAAAAGTATACTGTACATAATTTGTGTAATAGTCCTTAATTATGTTTAGCCATACATATGGTCAGTAGCCAAAATGGTGGTCAGTTGAAGGTGTGTATCTCATTTGTGGCATGTTGAAAGGTCAGTAAAATTTAATTTTCAATTGGGTGATGGGTCATCTTAAACAAACAGCTGTGAATTCTTTCACAGCACATAATTATAGTACTATGGTTCCACTTTTACTATCATGACTGCATCCTGTAGAGTCCTGGGATATGTAGTTTGTTAAGACACTTGAGTCCTTTTGCTGAAGATTCTACTCGTCTCTAAACTGCATATCCCAGGGTTCCATAGGATCGAACTGTGGCAGTCAAAAGGAAATCTTAGGTATTGGGGGCACTGCGCTCCAGTGGTTCTGTTCCTACCTCTCGGGCAGATTCCAGATGGTGCAGCTGGGGGACATTTGCTCCGATAAGAGGGAACTGACATCTGGTGTCCCTCAAGGAGCTATTCTGTCCCCCATGCTATTTAACATTTACATGAAACCGCTGGGAGAGATCATCCAGAGACACGGGCGCGCGGTGTTATCAGTACGCTGATGACACCCAAATATATTTCTCTGTGTCTCCGACTGATGCAGTGACTAGGGATGGCATCTCTCCTCTAGATGCCTGCCTGGAGTCAGTAATGGGATGGATGAGGGAAAACAAACTCAGTCTGAATCCAGAGAAAACGGAAGTACTGGTGATAGGTTCCCCGGGTCCGGGTGGTGAGATTTGCCATCCTGTCCTGAACGGGGTATGCTCCCCTCGAAGGACTCGGTTCGCAGCTTGGGAGTGCTCCTGGACTCGTCGCTCCAGCTGTCATCTCAGGTGGATGCGGCGGTCAGGAGCGCTTGTTATCAGCTTCAGCTGATATGCCAGCTGTGCCCCTACCTGGACTGGAAGGACCTTGAAACATGCTCTGGTAACCTCTCGATTGGATTTCTGCAATGCACTTTACATGGGGCAACCCTTGTACCAAACCTGGAAGCTACAGTTAGTGCAAAATATGGCAGCGAGACTGGTCGCTGGATGCTCCAGGTCAGACCATATTACACCTATCTTGAAAGATCTCCATTGGCTGCCTATTTGTTTCCGGGCTCAATACAAGGTGTTGGTTATGACCTATAAAGCCCTAAATGGTTTGGGCTCAGGGTACTTGGAGGACCGCCTCTCCCCATATAATCCGCCCCGCACACTCAGGTCGGCAGGGAAGAATCTGCTGGAAGTCCCAACTGCACGCTATGTGAGGACCTCGCAACGGGCCTTTTCTATCTAGGCCCCAAGATTATGAAATAATCTCCCGGACGAGCTCCGCTCCACCACATCTTTAGATACTTTCAAGAAGAATCTTAAGACCTTCTTCTTCTCTCAAGCCTTCCCCCCATGAGATGTTATTTTATGTTTTACCCCTTCTGTTGACGACCTGTAATGTTAATGGATTTCCCCACTCAGCTGGCCCTGTTGCTGTTCTGCTATTGTTACTGTTTTAACTGTTTTTATCTTGATGTATTTTTACCTGAATCTGTTTGCCGCTTTGATCAAAGTTGGAAAACTATTTATTATTATTATTTATTATTATATCTTAGGCTACATCCACACCACAGAAATTATCCAGTTTGACACCACTTTAATTGCCATGGGTCAATGTTTTGGAATTCTGGGAATTGTAGTTTTGTGAGATACTTAGCCTTCTTTGTTAGAGAGCTCTTGGGCCCCTAACAAACTACAATTTCCAGAATTCTATAGTATTGAGCCATGGCAGTTAATATAGTGTAAAACTGGATTATTTTGACATTATGGATGCAGCCTGAGTGCAGTAATGGTATAGCATGAAAGAGCCCTATTACACGTCTTATCTAATTGGCTAATAACCAAAGACTAATACAATTACTAGTCTGTTAGCAGCTGAACAGAAGTCTGGTAATTATTTCTCCTGACAGGCAGAGATGGACAGATAGGAGGGGCCTGAGATAATATAAAAGAAGGTCCAAAACACGGAGAAGGTTAGCAGTATGCAACTGCTTCCACCACTGCTTATATGCCATACATGATAATATTGATGATAGTTATGCTATTAGATAAATGTCTATTATAGAATGTGTAATAGACACCTCTGTTTGAGATACCTCTGGAAATGTGTGGTTTCTCCATGGATGCCTGCTGGAAACGTATAGAATTCCTCAACAATTATTATATTATGGTACTGTATAAGATATTCATTACAAATCTAGGTCTATATGGCTGCTCTCAGTTAATGCTTCCCAAGATGAATATGATGTTTCAATGCAATGTAAAATCTTTGATTCCTTATATGTAGTGTAAAGTTTATGAAAATAACGTATCTAGACTGAGGCATCTGTGTTCCTCTCCAAAGGGAGGGAGTGTGTGTGTATGTACACTGGTTTATTTATATTAATAAACAGCCTAAAATATCAAATATTCTGAAATGCCAATGCTTAAGATTACTTAAGGGGGATGTTGATGTTTTGTCTGCCTGTTGGGACAATACGGTTGTCCATGCATTTGGAAGTTCAGGGTAACAAGCTGGTTGTCTCATAGGTGTCCTAACAGATACAGACTACAAACAGTAAATGAACCAGGAAACCCCTCAAATAAAGAAACAGGAACCATACCTGATTCAAAAGCCACAATGATATTCAGAATCAGAACAGGCTTGTATCCAAAGACACAGGCACCAGAATTTTCCTAACTTAATGCAAACAAGTGTTTTGGAGATCAGGAATTTCAGTTCAAACTCTATTAGATTCAAGGACATACCACTCCCTCCTCTGCTTGTAAGCTACTCTTCTTTCACTCAAGACCACTCTTATTCTGATCCACGGCATTTATCTTGAAGAGTTCCGCAAAGTTCTATCTTGTCTTTCATGCTATATGACAGCAACATTAAATTACTTCAAGAAGCTGTCCAGGGATTTGGGTTGAAGCAGCATCATTGCCAAATATCCAAATAATGCTAGTGCAAATAATGTGCTTGAAAATATCCAGTTCTGGATTGTGGCTGACATGAAACCTTACTTTTTCCTTTCCATCAAATTATGGTGATAGACTGGATGTTTAGAAAATGTGTATGGATGTATGAAATTTATAAAATGAGTTTGATGTATGATGATAAAATTGAAGCTCCTATCTAGGCTATGTATCAACAAGAATAGTGGGAAATGCAGCTTCTTCATTGTCTGGAAGAGGTTACATTCCCTTTGAAGAATGATATCTGCAACTTGGGGGGGGGGGTGTCTGTTAAATCTGTTTCAGCTACGGGCCAGTGTCCTTCCCAACACTGAGTGCTTTTAACCAGCTTTGGCTCATTTCTTAGCTGTGACTCTCCCTGGAAAAAAGTGACCCAACCATCCAAATATGAGTAAGGTAGCTCAAAATAATTTTAGAAATAAACAAAAGACATTTTAAAGAAATCCCCCCTTATGGAATAAAATAAACTATTTTAGAAATGGTATTTTTTGTGTGGAAAAACTAGAACACTACTCAGTAGGCAAGTCACAGTGAAAAAATAATAGCACTATTTCATCTACCATGTGCGTTCACCATACCTTTCCCAAGCCATGATCCAAGGGAATTTTCTCTTGATTTCGGCTGAAAATTACTAATCATCGTGCACTGTTCTGGTACTTTAAATAACTTCTCAGAACTGAGGGACATATCTTCTTGCATTGCCAAAAGAGAACGTTCAGAGAGCACTGGGGAATTGTTGTCATACGGTGAGATGTCACCACTCGAGGCTCTATTTGAATCTATGGATGAATGTCTTCCTTCCATGGAGAAAGAACCTTCTGACTGGAGTGCTTCAGGACCTCTAATAAAATGTGACACACAAACATAAATTAATGAAGTTCAGCCCCATAAACAACTGTGCACATTAACAACATTTAGGCAGGATAAGATCATGGATGCTGCAAGGGAAATGTTTTTAGAACAAACAATGATGAGATTGTATTCCACAATACATAAGCAATAACACACTACCACAATATACCCAAGACAATAAACACAAATCAATAAATATTGCAATGAAAGTATTACATTTCAGAAAATGTAAAGGGAAACTTATGAATGAAGCCAGATCTAACTTCTTGTGTTACACAGATTGCTTTCTTTACCAAGAAAGTTGTTACTGTCAATGCATAAGAAAAAGGGTATAATCTAGGTTTGTGGATGTAATGGATACAGAGCCTGGTAAATTATGATGAAATTAAATCTTTAACCAAGGTAACACAAGAAATCTTATGGACGGGGTGGAAGACACTCATTGCAGTACTCAACAAGCAAGCTTGTGAATTTCAAAAACTACCTTACCTTGATAAGCTTTGTGACCTTCTATTTCTCAAAAAAGAATCCCCAAAAAGAACTTAAAATGGCCACTGCTGCTTCATATTTATTTTACAAGAAAGCTTTCAGAACAAGAACTTTGATTTTAAGTTTAAATGATAGCTTGACTTTCTGTTACTGTACTGCTGGAGATTCAGCTTTTCTTCCTTACAAATCCAGGTGTATTAGAAATGGGTAGAGAAAAACCACAAATAAAAAGTCTTCATAGTAGCTATAGTAGCAAGCAGTGCTATAGCAATGCCTGGTACTGCTGTATTTTTTCTCCATCCAGACAGAGCTGGATGCAGGTTTCTTCTGTATATCCATGAAGACAATAAGGATAAATGTTGAGGCGATTAGCTAAAAGCACAAGTAACATGGTTTCAAGAGAAAGGGCAAGAAGCAGTCACTATGCCCATTTTACAAGGAGCCATCTCATGGCAATCATGGTGAGAAGAGGTATTGAAGCACTTCTTACACACTTCGCTATAGAACCAATTATTGTACTTCCACTGCTGGGTGTGTGCTCAATTCACTCTGCAGAGTTTCAGAATTTTCCATTGAATTAATCTACATTTAAAATCCACAATCAAGTACAGTCAGCGTAATTCCAACAGATGTGTGGGCAGAAATTGTGGTGGTTTGCTCTGTTGATAACTACACGCATATCTCATTTATTTTCTTGTTCTAACTTCTCATCATGGAAAAAAAAAACACACACAACCCAGTTAATTTGTAGCCATCACTCCAAACTGGAATAGAAACAGGCCATGTCTTAAGAAAATAACATTCCCTACATGCTCGAAAATTCTCCCACTGATCTTCTAGCCCACGGCTTCATGGTTGCAGCTGAAAACATGCTAGCAAAAACATTAAAAAAGCAATTCCAATGATGTCTTATTCTTAATTAAGCAACAGGTAAAGCAGGAACTTCTACTAGTAATAAAACAAAAGTTAAGTGGCAATTCCTTCATTGTTCTGAGACACATTTAACATTTACAGTTATTGTCATTGGTAGCACCATTGCTGATGCCATCTATTTCTATTGGTAGCAATATTATTTTTGAATTAAGAGTTCAGAAAAACATGTTGCTTCCTTGAGGCATGAATAGTGTTGAAAAAACAGGCACATTTAAGAGTAGAACCAACTTATTTTTCAAAATAATGGAGGAATTCTTATGGAAGTCAGCTGCAGCTGCCAATTTATTGACAAATTATATGTGACTATATGTGACGTTCATGTGTGAAAATAATTTTTGTGACAGTAAAGGCACGTAGGCTTACATCCCTTTTAAAACAACTGGGGTTTGACATCACAATAGTTCATGGCATATTCTTTTTCCTTTAAATTAATGTTAACAGGTTTTGAAATGGAAAGCTTTTGAATAATTACAATAGAAAATGAAATACCCATTTCAACTGAATGAAAAAAGAAGAAGAAGAAAGGAAAACAAGTTACTCACGATGACTGGGAAGCTTTCCTTCTCAGTAAATAGTCAACAACATCAGGGTCAGTCTCAAGCAGACTAATGAGAACTTCATTTTGGAGGTCAGCAGGGACCTATACATGAATGAAAACATCAGAGAGGTAAGTGCAAAATCATGCACCGCTATATCGCTTTGTCAAAGGTTAATTGTTATTAACACAGAACAAAACATCTCAGAACAGCAGACCATTCATTATAAATGGCTATTTGCATAAAATGTTCACTTTAATATATTTTGCTGTGAATAATATTATTTAGCAAGCTGTTTGTTATTTCCTGTCAACCTTCCTTTTCTTTTCTCCTTTCCTCCCATTATATGGTAGAGAACTGGCATTCACAACTCCCACTGGGAGTGGGCTTCAGGGGATGTTTACTCATTGTTGCCATGTTACTTTTGGAATTGGAAATTCTAAAAAGATTGGGAGGGAGGCATTAGACAGGAAATGTGTTAGATAAGAAAAATTATCTCAGAATGGTGATCTAATTTTGAGTGAATGGTTTAAAGACATAACCTTGTGTGCTCTTTAAAGTTCAGAACCTGACTGTGATTGCTCAAACAATTGTTCCTTCTCTTTCTTTTTAAAAGGGTATGTACCCCTGGTATTTGCAGGAATTTATACATTCATCTGTTTAAGCTATTTCATGCTGTAACAAATCCTGTCGATTACATCTGCAGTTTGTGTACATAGGGCTAGATATGCTTTCTATTATTTGAATGAAAAATTAAAATGGTAAGATTGATTTCATAGCTCTTGTGTTTATAAAAGTGCAGATCCGGAGAGCCATTTAGAGCCAATTTTTCTTGTTGTAACATGGTTTAGAGTGCATACACCTCCATAGTACCTTAATTGTGGCAGGTATATCAATTGTTTATAGTTTTCAGAGGTTTGTGTGAAGCATCAGGTAACCTTTTAAACTGTCACATTTACCTGGTGGAAAATTCCATAAGAGACAGTATGCCTCTCAGTTGCAGCTGGTGGGGGAATATGGCAGGAAGGACTCATGTCCTCCATGTGGGCTTCTTAGAGGCATCTTGCTGGCTACTGTGGGTAACTGGATTCTATAGGACTTTAGCATGATAAAGCATGGTACTTCTTATGTTCCAGTGATTTACATCTGTGTAAATACTGTACATATAAACCGTGATGTAATGGCATAGATATTCCAGGATAGATTACACTCAAGTATTATTTATAGACAGTATAGTGGTTTGAGTGTTGGATTCTGTTTACAAAATAAACATAATATAATATAAAAATTCTGTTTATATTATGAAGGGGAGAACAGAGAGGTATGCTGGTTACCACACTTGTGGTCTTTTAAGCACCAGGTGAGGACCTTTTTGTTCATCTAAACGTTTAAAATATTTAATGTAGTCCAGGCTACTAAGCTTAAAGATTTGTGGGCTTCTTCTTTTTTTAGGTCTTGTGTTCTATTTTCAATTTAAATTGTTTGTGTGTCTTCTTATGTAAACAGTCCAAGAATTTTGCAAGGTAATTGTTGTAAATAAACAAGTAGTAGTACACAAATAAGGTGAGAAGGCCATTAGAATTGAGGCCATTCCACAATTCTATGCATGCTGTGTATTATAACTGAAGATGGCTCATAGAAAGGGATACATTAGTGACTGTCCTGTCACATAATCACCATCATTACATATGTCTCCTCAAAGAACACTAACCTTCAGCCAAGTTTTGAAAACACTCAGATATGTTCCCTGTAATTGGATGCTTTGTACGGTCTTATCCATTTTCAATTCAATTCCTGTTTCTCCAGAAAAGTTACAAATGATATTTTAAGCCTCTAAAAACGGAGCCATGTTTTTGTTTATTTTTGATACCTTTGTGTTGCTTACTAATGAGCTTCTGCAAATGTAGTAAACTTGAATATAACAGCACATAAAACCTATTCATGGTTCAACTCCATTCCATGGGATATTTTCTGTTTTATTCACAACCAAATCATCCTGACAAATTATTCACAATTTTAGCATATACTTCAAATGAAACAAGTCTAGTACAGCCCTAAATCTTGGAAACTACTTGTGGAGCATACCTATTTTCCATGTTGCTATTTTACAGCTTTTTTAAAAAAGTGAGATGTCTGACTATTTATTATTGTGCTAAAATCACTAGCAGATAGTTGGTGCTCATCCATTTAAGAAATTCAAACTATCCCTCGTAATATTATGTATTATTCCTGACAAGCAGAATCATCTTGACCTGACAATAAACCCATGCATCATGCCAAATATCACATTCTGTTCTACTGGATTTTATTTTGCAGATCTTACTCCAGTTTCAATGCTGAAGCCATTAACAGCTGGAAGAGTGGGAGAAAACTTGGCAGCACAACATTTAAGTTGTACACTGTGGGCCCATGCTCTTGTCCAAATGTTTCTCTATTGAAACTAGTGCATATATCAAAGTCTTAACTATAAACAGCAGCTCTGGACACTTCTCACTTAAAGACTTCAAAAACAATTTGCTGCTGCTTTATCAGAGACTGGTAAGACAAAATCAAAATTTCTATTAAACTACCACCCCAGCAATATACTGTGAAAATTTTGAGAATCACAGTATATAAAGTTTTTTGAGGGAGAAGATTAGCAGCTGAATTAGACCAACACCTTGTAGAGTCCTTTCTGTAAATGAAGAAGCAAGCACAAACAGCTTGATATAAATATGGTCTCAAGTATAAGAGGTAACTTGGGGCAGAGGTTCCAGTGAAGCAGTCCAACCAGCAAAATATTGGCACAAACAGGAAGAGTCTCTCCAGAAATGTTGTTCCATTGTAAATAACTGATGTCAAACTGACACACATTCACAGTGCTCTCTAATTATAAACACGTCATTTGAAATGGTATATTGTTCCCTTGCATCCAGCAAGCTACTTAGCTTGGCCTTCAGAGCTGCAGGATATTTATCAGCAAAACTACTCCATGAAAAAGATTAAACAAATCCACACTACTCATTTTAAACACCAATATGAAATGACATGAAAAAAAACAGATTACAGAGTAAGGCTATTTGAATCAAAAGATCCATAGGCAGATTATTCAGTCTTTAAGCCCAGAAGCGGGCAACTTGTGACTCTCCAGATGTTGCTAGGCTGAAAGTCACATCACATTTCACAATTTGTTATGCTGCCTAAGGCTGATGAGAGCTGTGCTCCAACAACATTTGGTAGGCCATAAACTGCCTGACCCTCATTTTAATCTTATGTTTACTTGTTTCATATACTTAATACTCTGCCCCATTATTGAAAATATTACAGTTCAAAGACCATCATTGGTTAATGCCATAAAGATCCATACCTTATGATTCTGAACATAATAATAATGATAATGATAATGATAATAATAATAATAATAATAATAATAATAATAATAATAATATTTCCCACCCCTCCCTGCGGATAGAGTTTAACATAATGTTAAACTTTATGTGCTTTAGGAAATGGAAGGTTTGCATTAAGTGAAATTGGCTTTTTGAATCTTTAATATTTTAGAGTGCTCATGAGAGGTGCATGTATTACTTCTAAGTGGTCATATCACATAAAATATCCAAAGGATTCCCATGAAACACAAGCAAACACATTCATGCAGCAACTACAACAACCGTACTTCTGCTATCTCATGGAAATTTGTTGCTAGGCATATAATACCAGAAAAAATAAATAGTAGAAAGATAGGCCTCAGTAATACCACAATTCTAATGAAAGATATGTGTTGTTCACATGTCACATTTGTTGCACAGAAAACTGTCAGTGTGGGAAGTTTCAAACAGTTGTTTTACCTACTTATTTAACAACTTTTCAGTTGCTATTCCATTTTCTTGCATTATATACTATGACTCATATCCAAATCAGCTGTAATTTCATAGCGGCAAAGTATACTCAGAATGATTTTCTTCTGATCATTAATACTGTCATGATTTTTGAAGAATGAACATCGACACACAAATTTACATTTTTATTCCTTTTTTCCTTTTTAGACGAGAAAGCTCTTATTTTTATAAGGCTACTTTACATACACCTGTATTTGCAACCTGTATTAATGCAAACCAAGGAGGACTTCACTTACCATGAAAAGCATTTCATAGTTTTCAATCATTTTCTGTACCACAGCAATAATTGCAGCACTTTCCTCAGCACGTGCTGTACTTTGAACTGTGAATTCTTTGTCTGTTGTCTTCTGCTTGTGCAACAGATTAGGCCCAAATATAGTGGCTAGGTTGAGTGATGTCATTTTGTTGCCAGGAATCTATGTGGAGGTGGGAAACAGCAGAAATTTAGGCTCTTCACTCTTGAAGTGGCTACCTGGTACTTTGTTTAGACTACATTTCTTTTTTTAAAAATCAGATTAGGAACCTGCATTACCTGAGGCTCTTGAAGAGTCTTCCATAAAAAATGAACATTCTTAATTTGTTCTCCGTCTGTCAACACAGCTTTATTTTTCAGCTGAAGCTTGTCATCAGTGTAGTAATACCCACTAAACAAGGAAGCCTTGAATACCAACTTTGGTATTTTAGAATATCAAGCAATTTATGAGCTGATCCACCCATTGCATTTATCATGCAAAAAAGTGCTCGAAAGATGTTCTTAATAGCTGTTTTTCAGTGTCCATGTTAGTCAGTACAAATGTTATTTCAAGTGGTTAGCTTCTATTCCTATACCAGTGATTACTAGTAACATAAAAGTGTTGAAACAGAAACTTCCTAGCATGAGCAATATTACAAAAGAAAAATCATGCAATCTTAAAAAGAAGCAGGAATGACTGCCAGCAACTAACTTAGTGACTAACCTAATCGGAAGACTGTTGATTAAAACAATAGAAATTTTTGCACAAGATTTGCATTCACATTTAAATGAAGAAGGAATCTTGTCTAAATAATTATTGTGAAAGAAAATAAAATGCATGAGATCTAAATGTAGGATTATGGGTAAAAATTGTTTGTTTATTATCCTGCCTTTCTCATGACAAGGAATAAAATAAGGTACATCTAAAACCAAATAATAATTGCATACACATTGTCATAATAAAACATAATGCTTCAAAACAGGGGAAATAGTTACAAATATAATTGTTACAACAAAGGTACAGTGTTAAGACGCTGACTCTGATGATCGGAAGGTGGGAAGGTTGGCAGTTTGAGGCCCACGTGCCACGTGACGGGGTGAGCTTCTATCACTAGTCCCAGCTTCTGCCAATCTAGCAGTTCGAAAGCATGTAAAAGTGCAAGTAGATTAATAGGTATCACTTCAGTGGGAAGGTAACAGCGTTCTGTACTGTCATGCTGGCCACATGATCACAGAGTTGTCTTTGACAATGAAGATTTTGTGATTGGCGTTTACTGTGGGTTAAGCGTTGGTAAAACGTTCCTGAAGCGCGAGGGTGTGAAAGCTGGTTGTGCTTCTGAAGTGTCAGTGAAGTGTCCCCTCGTCTCTACCATCCTTGAATCGTTCATGGAGCAGCCATTTCCTATTAACGTAAAGTTCCTGTTAAAAGGAAATGGGTGCTCCGTGAATGATTCAAGGACGGTAGAGGTGAGAGGACACTTCACTGAAGTTTCAGAATGGCGACCAGCTTTCACACTTTTGCTTTTCAGAGACGTTTTACTGACCCATGGTAAGCACCAGTGTGAAAATTTTCAATGCTAGCTCTTCAGGTTAATAATGGAGATGAGCACTGCCCCCTATAGTTGGTCATGACTAGACAATCTTGTCAAGGGAAAAACCTTTACCTTTACAGTATAGTTGGACTGGAATGCCCTTGTGGTCTCTTCCAACTCTATGGCGGGTTACAAACCGCCTTTTATGACGCGCTCCGTGCATACTAGGGTTAGGAAGGGGCATGGTAGGGTTAGGAAGAGTCGCCCCTTCCTAACCAGCCCTGGCCCCAACACGTGCGGAGCGCGTCGTAAATGGCGGCACCCATCCACATGGGCACCGCCATTTTGATGTCTTGGACGCATAGCGTCCAGACGTGTCGCAGCGGAAGTGACGCCACGAGGGCGCGTTTCACCCCTCGCGGCGCGACTTCCACGTTTTGAAAAGGAGCGCCATTTTGGCACTCCTTTTTCGCTGCTCCGGGAAGCCTCGCGGTCTGGCTACTGGGGCTTCCCTCCGCAGCGAATGGCGGCGGCGGGAAAACGCCCGCTTGAGGGCAGTCTGTAACCCGCCCCAGATTCTAAGGCAAGACAGAATTGTAAGCCACCAACAAACTTTGATTTACAGCTGGTTTAAATTCTTGGGATTGTTTAGATATACCTAGGTAAACAGAATTCTGGGTTAAGATGTCCCTTTCTTAGTTTGTTTATCTGTTTGCATGAAGGCAGAAAGAAAAAACTGTGTGCACTAGTGAGCAGCTTGCTTTCACTGTGGCTTATTAAGACAGGATCCTTGGTATACTACTAAGTGTGAATGCTCCCTATATCTCAAAATACCCAACACAATTTAAATGAAGGAGGAACACAACCAAGGGAACTGTACTGAGCTAATGACACAATGAAATTTATGGCTGATTTTAAGGAAATCTTGTATTTCCTTTCCCTTTTTTAGGATCAACATTATATCCTTTCCAGATTCCTACTGAAATTCAATGAGACACTGGAAAATGAACTTTGAAAAGTATGACAGTTATTTAATTTGCAAATTGGAAGCACCTCAAAGGAAGATACAAATAGTAAACAACAACTCCAAGGGAAATCATGTATTGCTCATTGCCTGCCATTAAAAACTATATTTTACAAAGCTTTCAAAAATACTGAATAGATAACTCAAGAATCAATAGCTAATTGTTTTATTACTGAAGCAAAACCTTTCAGAGAGGTGATGAATAATTAAACATATCAGATTCATTTATTTCTAACTATGGAGTTGTCTACAAATGGGGGAAATTCTGAATGGACTCCACATCAGTTCTTCCTCACACCAACGTGTAGCTATCCTGCACCTGTTTTCTCCACATTAGTTGTTTACATGTGTTGATGTTGGGTCTGCTACTGCTGCCTTTCCTCTGTCAGCTCCAGAACCAGGACAGATTGCTGCCTAGAAAGCATTGCCAGTTCCCCACCCAGCATGATATTTAAAGAAAGGTTTTTCCCATTTGTGAGGCACCTGAAGTCTTGTTCAGATCTCAGAACATGTCACCAGTAGTGGCACCGAGAAGGGAAAAACTTTTCTGTAAAATGTGAACTAAGTTTTTCTCTCTTTGGTGTGCTCTGAAGTTAGAACAAGGCGCTGGGCACCTCATAAGTGGGAAAAACCTTTCCGTACATGTTATTCTAGGTGGAGAACTGCCTTAGACTTCTGTAAATGACAGTGCCCAGACAGCGATCTGTAGTCAGATGCTGATAGAGGAAAATGTTGTCAGCTGCTGGGCAGTGTTCTGTCCTGTCTTCCCACCCCCTGAATCCAATGCAGATCCATTGTCCACACTCCAGGAAAAAACCAGTTTCTTCCAAAATCCAGAGAAAACTATGAGTTTTTAAATCTGGGTTAAGAGGGTATATCCCAGGTTTGGTGAGGATAGGGCTGTATGTTGTGTGTCCTGATCATGCCAGGTTCAGGCAAAATGCCTTGTGGCGTGTGAACTGAAAGCACCAGATTTGAGGGGTGGAGTTTGGGTGCTCCCCCCTTTACTTCACATTGGGTTAGGACACTGAGTCAAAACATATTGGGTTAGGACATTCAGTCAAAACAAGCTGGAATTTTTCATTTTGCTTTTTGTCTCACACAGTATCTATAGGGGGGGAAAGAACTTACCTCTTGGCTATCTTGGTCTATTCGGTCTTCTGCATGGCTAGCTACAGTAGCAAGAAACTGCAAGAGTCGATGCAAGGTGTCACAGTTGCAGGGAGGGAGAAGAAAAATAAGAAGCTGCAGCGTGCTTAGTTGTTCATGACCCTCTAATACTAAAAAGGAGGGAAAAGATATTCTAAGGTGTGTGTTTACAGTTCACCAGTGCATATGTATTTCACCGCTATCAAGTAATAAAGTGAATAAAATAATGGATATTTTAGTATTCAATATTTTCAAGGGTTAAATAATCAAATTGTGGAGTTATCTACTGTCAACTCAGTTTCAATTTATGACAGCACTATCAACAAGAGAACTTAAGGAGTCCAGGCCATCAGCAGTCCTACTCAGTGATTAAATACTATTATGCAATGTTACCAAAGCGCAATAATGTAAGTACAGAACAAATATTAAAACTGGTTGGAACAGAACAGATCCTGTGAACCTAAACAAGTAATAAATTTCTTAGAGGTTCAACTCTGGTTAACATGAGATCAATATTTGCAGTAGTTTTCAAAGTTCTTTGACGGGGAAAAACCTACTACAGATGACATCTTTACAACTACCTGATTCAGTGGGATTCCATACAGTATAGCCAAGTTTTTGTGTGACAGTTTAATGACTGGAGAAATGGAACAAAATCAGGTCTTGATGCCTCAAAGAATCACACTTGTCCTTGCACAAGACTCTGAGGCAAGACAATGTGTTTTGCATTATGTTTTCCAGCTTTGAAATGCATCATTCCTAAAAACTACTGCAGCCAAGCAGCACACACACATAGTATAATGTATAAACCAGATACACTGGCCTCAGTCAACAGTTAGTCTAAGTGAATGGAACTTACATCAAGTGTTGACTTCCTTATATGGATTAACAACTGGATTTAACCATAGACTTGATAATACATTAACTTAAATGTTGACTGAGGACTGGAACAGACCAGCAGCTTCATCTGGCTTCAAGCTGGCTTGGGGTGTGGTGTTTACACATGCCATGCCCCCAAATTGTCTAGAAGTCATCCTGGCAATTACATGCCGGGCAACTTCCGGGCAACTTGGGGGCATGGCATTTAGATGCCATATGCCCTGGAGCCAGTAAAAAACTGACTCCAGAGGCAAAGGGGTGGCTTTCTCCCACCCCAAATAGGAGCAGATTTCTTCTGCACCTATTTGAGGTGGAAGCTGGTTGGATTTGGACCATGCATCTTTTTCCACGACCCCAATCCAGCCTAAATGTCACGACTCCAAGCCGCCCCATCAGAGCTGTCTGTTTTGCTCCTTACATAAGTGTCAATTTTACTAAAAACCGCTGATTCATTGGTTCTACTCCAGTTTAGATTAACAACTGGATTTAGCCATAGACTTGATAATTGCATATGTGTAGCTTCTATTTTCAAATCGCCTCAGTTTTGCCTTAAGTAAGAACTCTAGTTCAGGAGTTCCTGACGTTTTTGATTCACAGAGCCCTTATTACTATGACAGAGCCCCTAAGAGGCCTACCCTATGTCTTAGATGTTAATGGTGTATATGAGTGTATATAAAAATATATTCTTATTCTTTAAATTCATTAAAATAAATTTAAAAACATTCCTGAAGTGGCCGTGGAGCACCTGGGAAGTGCATGCGGAGCCTTAAGAGCTCCTTGGAGCACAGGTTAGGAACCTCTGCTCTAGTTAATTCTAACTACGAAGTGAGGCAATATGTCAGGAGTGTTTTAAGTTGATTAATTTTTACTAACTTCAAATTTCCTCCTCATAGCATTGCTACAAGAGAATAAAGATTGGAGCACACAAGCCTATAAAGCAGTGGTCCCCAAACTGCCCTTTAAGGGATTTTGGACTTCAGCTCCCAGAATTCAGACTATTTGCCAACATGGCTAAGGCTTCTGGGAGCTGAAGTCCAAAATCTCTTAAAGGGCATAGTTTGGGGACCACTCATATAAAGTAAACCAGTTTAACATTATATGCAAATTAGACAATTTGCAGTCTTGCAAGAGCCTTCTATATCCTGTAGAGTTTAAAGTTGTTGAGCAATCCTATTTAGAATCATCTGGACCACAGGGAACACCTTGGTAGGAAGAACATGTGTGGCCTACTGGACACCACAGAAATGTGAATAAGCTAAATGCAAATAGATAGTACACAGCAGAGCAGACACAAAATAATGTCTCAGGCTATACATGAGGAATCTATTACCTACTGTAAACCAAAAATCATATACTGGGATTAATGTACATGGCTCCAAATAAAGAAAACCTTATTCTAAGTGACTAGAGATTTAATATTTATAATTTATTTGAGAGGGACACAGTGAAATATGGCCACAGAAAATTGATGACTACCAATTATTATGTGTGTGTGTGTGTGTGTGTGTGTGTGTGTGTGTGTGTGTGTATTGGGAAGCACACCTCTGAACAGCACTTGCAAGGGGACACGAGCAAGAAGGTATTATTGCTCTCTTATCTTGCCCATCTGGAGTAATACTATGAGAAAATAGTGATTAGATCTGGTCTAGAATAGCTTGTATAGTCTCATCATTTTTATATTAACAACTGGTAACAGTACACTGAGAACCAGTGTGGTGTAGGGGGTTGAGTCTTGGACTAGGACACTGGGAGACCAGGGTCAGAATCCCAGTCATCCATTGAAATCCACCTTGAGCAAACCAAACTCTCAGCTTCAGGGAAAAGGAAGGGTACTCCACATCCAACAAATTCTGCCAAGAAAACCTGATAATCGATTCTCCTTAGGGTTGCCCTAAATCAGAAATGACTTGAAAGCACACAACAACAACAACACATTTTGCCAGCACTCTTTTGGTATAATGTTTTGTTTTTTACTGCTGGACAATACTAAGGCTCAGATATACAAGTGGCTATGAGTTAAGTTTTTGCTGGACAACAACATTTTTGTTATTGTATTATTACTATTAATAAACAACTTGGAGGACAGAAACACTTGCTGATCTATAGCAAATTACCCAGTATATCCTAATCTATCTTCTGTAGAGTGCTGTTCACTGAGATAGAGAATGTGTGTTTGTCTACTTAAAGAATCAGTAAAATATAAATTGAACTGCTTACAGAGAGTGTTGATAAATGGAGTATAAAGCTCTCTAGTCAGCAGTGGGTCAGGCATGTCACGAAGAAATTCCTTCAGTAAAGCAGCCACATCATGAATGCTATGTTCTTCATCCAATATTACATCTACACCACGGTCAAATTCTTCACGTAACTAGGGAAATCAATTCAAGAGGGGAAAAACCTCACATCAAAACAGGTACTCTATACTACATTAAAATGATGACAAAGAAGAAAACTGACATGTGAGATTACAGGTTTGCCCATTCGCTAGAATCTCTGCCAAGTCTGACATATGCCAAGATAAAAGTAGATAAAAGGGACTAATATTGTTTGTTTGTGACATTGTTGTATTACTTTTGCATTAATATAAGTTGGCATTTTTGTTAATTTTCCTATGTAGTAGCAATGTGGGATTATTACTAGTAATATCACACATGATATACAGTACAGTGGTGCAATCATGAAGGTGAGAAATAGTTACACCACTCACAGATTCAGGGAAATCCCACAGATTGGTTCATTTAACTAGAGTTAGAGTAAACTGCATGCTTTTACATAATGACTTTGACTTAATTAAAACTGGAAGTGGAAGCTTTTACTCTCCTCTATTTTTTGAGAGGAGGAAGGGATGAGCTCAAGGCTTGGTATAGCTACCCAACCAATTTGTTGTAAGACTCATGGACAAAGCAGTGAAGTTTTATCATTGTGTAACTGAATAAAGATCTTCAGAATCTCATCCTTCCCTTTCTCTCTCTCTTAAATAATGCATAATTTATTTGGATCAGATCTCTTCTTTGGGAATACTTCTGTGTGGAAGTCATATTAAAAGGTATCTAATTACACACATACAGGATGAAAGATCTAGTTTTGTTGAAAGAGACACTCAGAAGTATCATCATAAAGCTTAGCTGAAATTAACTGGAAATAAGCTGGTGTTGGAAAGAAAGGGCAAAAATAATTTAGTTGTATCTCTAACACAGAATACCACTGGTAATGACCAGCAGGTGTCTTACAAGATTGATAGTATTTGGAATAAGCAATTGCCAGATGGAAATTAGAAAGCAACTTTAGAAAGCAACACTACTTTTTACTTAAAAAACAGCAACTGGAGAAGGAATGTTAAAAAAGAACATAGCTGATGACCACTTTTTAAAATGCATGCATTTAAAAAAAACAAACCCTAGTAACAGCTTTGTTTCACTGTAAAATAAAATAAAGAAATTGAAAAGCTTTGCCGATCATGCTTTTTTCCTAGATCTAGATCAGGGATGGGCAATGTACAGTCCTCCAGATGTTGGACTACAACTCCCATCAGCCCCAGCCAGCATAGTCAGTGCTGGAAAATGCTGGTAGCTAGTCCAATAACACTTTGCTCATCTATGTCCTTGATCTGTCAGAAAAACAAATACTGTTAAATGCTATTTAAAACAAGGATCGCTACAGTTATAGCAATGGTGAGTCCCCAGAAATGACGTACAAAAACAATACTTATGAGATAAGTCAAAGACTCACCTGTCTTACTCTCTTTTTTGAACTCCCAACTCGGAAAATACCCACTGTTTGGAGACCTGGGGGGGGGGGAGAGAACCACTTATTATTTAAATTTCATGTATTATTAAAACCATTATTTAAAAACATAGCCATGTTAGTCTGGAAAAAAGCTGGAAAAGATTCAACAGCTGAATACACTATTCACATTTACCAGTAAAATAGAACTGAAGACCAGTCTCTTCTGGAAGGTTTATCCAGACAATTCTTAAATTGTGAATTCAGATGCTGAATTTTAAATGTGGAGTGTTTTAAATTGTAAATGTCTTATTTGTTCTTTTAAACTGTTCCTTTAAATTAATGTGCTTGAATTGATGTTGTTCATTGTTGATTTGTTGTTGTTTCCCCTCGATCCATGAGGAGAGGCAGGTAAGAAATAACAACAACAATAATGTTATACTTTCATGTATTTGTTTTGCTGCCCAACAGGTTGTAATTATAATTTAACTTTTCACCACCTATTCCATCCCTAGCTCAACAATAAAATTTCTACCAGGCCAACAGAATAACACCTAAACTAATGTACAGACCGGAACAAGTTAGAGCTTATTAGTACTTTGCTCCAGTACTGCTATTCACTCCTGACAGATTTTCAATAACTCTGTGGTAGCTATTCAAGAGAGACACTAGAGGGAAGTCTAAGATTGATCTTGGCCATAATCCATTAATTTCATTTATACCAAAATCCTTGAGCCTCAGCAAACTGAAGTGGTTGCAAACATTGGCCCCATACAGACAGGCCAAAATAAAGCTGCTTTGAGTCACTTTGGAGGTATGCTGTTTAAATTATGCATGTGCACTAAGAATCTGGAAGCTGCGCCAAAGCCACAATCCAGTCCTAAGGACTGGAACAGAGCTTTGGCGCAACTTCCGGACCCTTAGGACGTATGCATCATTTAAACAGCATACCTCCAAAGTGACCCGAAGCAGCTTTATTTTGGCCTGTCTGTATGGGGCCAGTGTTACGTTGCCTTTTGGAATGAATTTGAGTGAAAATAAATGTAGTAAAGTAGCCCCTCCCAATTCGTGTGGGATCCCCCCCCCACCCGGTTAAAGTGGCAACTTGCAAATATTCAAGTCCCACTGAAAATAATGGTGAATGTGTGGGGCTGCACACGGGCGCCACCATTTTGTCCCTTCCCACTTGTCCCTCCTGTGAAGAGCAAGACCGTGGACTCCAAGTCTGTGAAAAGGGAGGGACAAGTGATTATAATATTTAATGTGTTAATCTGCTCAGAGAGGAACAGGAAAAGGTAAAAGTCAAGTGTGAACACACATCCCACAACTCTGCAGTATGTTTTTTTTATAGAATCATAGAGTTGGAAGGGGCCCACTGGACATCAGCACCCATTCTGTGCTAGAAGATCCCCAGCAAGTAGCTGTTTAACCACAGGAAAGAGGTTCCACCACTTCTAGGTAATTGGTTCCACTGTCAAATAGTTGATACCATCAAGAAGTTTCTTATATTCAGTCAAAATCTACCCTCCTATAATGTAAAACCATTAGACCTGGTCCTTGGGTAGCAGAGAGCAAACCTGCATCCTCTTATCTGTGACAGCTCTTTAGATATTTAAAAAGTACAATCATGTTTATCTCTCTTCATGAGGCTAAACATGCTCAACTTCCTCAGCCTTTCCTTATATGATTTGAACATGGTTTCAAAATCCCATATCTTGCCCATTTATTCTAATATGTGGCAAAAGTCTGATCAGTCTACTGATAGTTTTTCCATCCCATACAGCTACACCCTAAAGGAAGTTACTGTGTGAGGTTATAAACTGGGTCAGAATGTTCGTGATACTTAACAGTTCCCACTTAATTTTCTAGTGAAGTTACACATTCTCCCTGAAAAAAAAAATCAGTTTTAAAATCTGAAAATGCAAAGATAGTGGGTGTTTACCTTTTCTATTCAAAAGTGGGTGAGCAACCTGGTAGGAGAGGATATTTTCCCATGCCTTAGGAAAGAGGTCTGGTTGAGTTCACAGCCCTGTGGCTGCATTTTAGGCAGGGAGAGCCACAATGTTAATGAGAATATTAGGAAAGTGAATCCCTAAAAGTTTCATCTGCCAGTCTTAAAGCCTATCAAACTGAAGCACACTTACCATGTTTTTCTAAATGCTGGCAGCAGCTGTCTACCAACCGAGGAACTTGTCTGTAAATAGGATTGAGACTTAGCTTCTTATCCCTGGACTTTTCTTTCTTGCTCTGAGCTTCAGCAGGCAATGACAGTTGTAGAGCTTCCAACAGTCGAGACTGACTGTCATCAAGATCAGTAATGGAGTCCACAGACATTGCACCCTGCAATACAAGCACAAACATAAAATTGGTAGAGCACAAATTTCATTGTGAGAACAGTTCAGGTTCAGAATCTTTGACAGCCTTACACACAGAGAGAAACAAAATTTATCTGCAAGACAAGAAGGGCAGATCAGGGTGGGCAATATTCGATCATAGTCCAAAGGCAAGCAACCAAGAGGCAGTAAAGACCGACACCTTGTGCCGGCCTGACCGCATACTAGGGCTGCAGTAGGTCTGAGCGTTCATATGCTCCAAGCCCTTGTTCTGCTGCCACCATTATGGCACATGCCCAATCCACACAGGACACACCATGATGACACACGGGCAGCGCTACGCCCAAACAGTACTGGACGGAAGGGGCATCATCATGGCATGCCAGCGCACCTATGATACCCTTTCTGGTGCACAAGAAGAAGTTGGCTAATGGCAGCTTCTTTTTGCGTCCTGGGAAGGCCAGATCGCTGCAGTGGTGTGTGGTTGCCGTGGTAATGATCTGGGGCAAAAAGGGGCGACTGCAGGCTGCTCATCTGTAGAGGTCCCAAGACTCCAAGTCAAGATCATAGCAACAATCTTGATTCAGGCAAGCAGCAAAACACATGGCTTGCCAAACAGGATCATCATCATATTATCCATCTATCACCAAAAGAAAGATAAGAATGGCAGCCAGGATGGATGTTACCTATGAAACTTTGTCAATGAAGATTATCATACTAGGGTCTTGCCGTCTGTCAGTCGCTGCTGAAACATTGGAGAAAAGCACATGTATGAATGCCCAGCATGCTTCCTCAGCATCATGGAATCGTCAGCTCCCTCTTGCATCATGGAATCATTCAGGGAGAGTGAATTTCCTCTTAACAGAAACCTTGTGATTCCATGATGCTGAGGAAGTGCGCTGGGCATTCATACACACACACTTCCCCCACGTTTTAGCAGTGATTGACAGACAGTAAGCCCTAGGGTAAGTGATATTCTTCAATTGTGAGCTGGTCCTAAGACTTTATAGGGGCACAACCTATTTATTTATAAAGTAGACTTAATATGCCACTATTAGGGTATTTACTCAAAGGCTGGGTTTTCATAAGCAATTTAAACACATAAGCAATAAAGTCTAATCCAAATATTTCTCTATCACCTCTCAGCCCACAAGGGCTCCCAGTATTTTGTAGCAATCTCCCATCCAAGGCTGACTCTGCTTAGCTTCCAAGATCATAAGGGATCTGGTGCCTTTAGGTTATATGTGGTATGAAAAGTATTAAGCACTCTTCTGAAAATTAGAGGACATACATTTTTTCCTGTAAACCTTCACTGGTCTGCTCTAGCACCGGTCTGATCTGTCACCTCTGACTGAGTCCATCTATCTGATGTGCAGCCTTCCTACTGCCTTCTACCTTTCCTAGCATTATTTTTTTTCTAATGATATTAAGATAATGTCTTCTCATGATCTGGCCAAAGTATGATAGACTCAATTGGATCATCTTGGCTTCCAGAGAGGTTTCAGGACTGATCTGTTCAAGGACCCATTTATCGTTTTGGCTGTCCACAGTATTCTTAGCACTCTCTGCCAGCACCATATTTCAAGTTGATTTTCTTCTTATCCACTTTTTTCACTGCCCAGCTCTTTTATCAATTGTCACAAGGTCTTCTTTCCATTAACCCCTCAAGGCCACTTTTTTACCTCAGAGACATCTGAAGATTTCTTGTGAATGACACTTGCCCCATATCTACCCTTAATACACATTCCCTACATATTTAAGGGATAGGGTCCCCAGTGTCTTTTTCTTCTAGATATTTAATCTGTAGTATCTATTTCATTTCATTTCTATGCTGCCTTTCACACAGAAAGGGAATCAAGGCAGCTCACAGATAAAAGCATTTAAAATCTTTTACAATAAAATTATAAAAACAAAATCATCTAGCTAAAAACAGTATAAAATGACATAAAACATATAACAGTTAAAAAGCTATCTAAAGCACACACCCTATATAAAAGCCTCTCTGGTATGATTATATATTAAAAGCTTGCTTGAATAAAAACAGCTTTGCCAGCCAGTGAAAGGAAACAAAGAGGAGGCCACCTTGCCTTCCCAAGGAAGGGCATTCCAGAGGGTGCGAGAAGCCACCAAGGCTTTCTCTCGTGTCCTCACCAGCTGAGCCTGTGACTGTGATGAGACTGAAACAAAGCCTTCCCCTAAAGACCTTAGGACTCTGGCAGGTTTGTATGGGGAGTCTGGACCTAAGCCATGTAGGCCTTTATATTTCATAACCAGCATTTTGAATTCTGCCCAGAAATGAACCAGTAGCCAATGGAGCTGTATCAACAAGGAAGTTATATTCTCCTTATAACTGGCCCTGGTCAGCATTTTGTTTGCCACATTTTGAATGTGCTGAGGTTTTCAAACAATTGTCAAAGGCAGCCCCACATAGAGTGCATTACAGTAGTCCAAACAGGATATAATCAAGGCATGTGGCACCACAGACTTGAAATCTCAGGAAATTGGCACAGTTGGTGCACTAGTTTTATTTGTACAAATGCACTCCTGGCCACTGCTGAAACCTAGGCATCCATCAGGGGGAGTATAACTCCGTCTAGCACAGCCAGAGTCTTTATTTCCTGGTCTGCTTATAATTGACCAAGAGCACCTCTGTCTAGATTAAGTTTCAATTTCTTTGTCCTCATTCAATCCTGCCAGTTAGTTTCTGGGCATGGTACAAAGTGTTGGTTACTACCATTAAGGCCCTACATGGTTTGGGTCCAGGTTACCTATAGGATCACCTCCTCCACCCCATTCATTCAGGTCCTCTGACAGACATTTACTCCAGTCAGCCAAGGCTAGGTTGGCAATTGTCAGCCAGAGGACTTTTTCTTCAGTTGCCCCAAAAACTGTGGAATAACCTGCTGGAAGAGATTCAACAGGTGAACAGCATTAACCTGTTTTTTCAGGCAGGCTTATTCAGATAGTTTTTAAATTGTGAACTTTAAATGATGACTTTTAAATGTGGATCATTTTAATATGTGTATATGTCATTTGTCATGTTAAAGTGATGTGTATTTTAACTATTGTTTTTTATTTGTTCATTGTTGTTGCTCCCTGCCTCAATCCCTGGGGAGAGCCAGGTAAGAAATATGTTGTTGTTGTTTACTCACAGAAGACTTTGGTTCAGTACAGATACAGCTTCTTGGAATTGGATGGAACTGAATTTCCATCCAATTCCAAGAAGCTGTATCTGTCATACACATACTGGTGACAGTACACCCCAAAACTTGGGATGACCTCTCCCAGTAGGTACATTTAGATGTTCAATAACCCATAGGTAAAAAAAAAAAAAAATGCTGTGGGACTACCCAGCCGATGGGAGTCAAACAGGAGGCCAGAAAACTGTTTCTCCCAATCATTTTTAAATACAACAATGTGCATCTGGTCTAGTCTAGTCAATGTATCAAATAGCTCAGATTTTTCTACCACTGTTTTAAAGTTAGTTCTATAAGGAAAGGAAGCTGTGCTAACCCACACGAAAACTAAACAAATTTATAGTTATTTTGATAATAAAAATTATTTATGGATCATGCTATGTATATAATAATTTCTATCTTACAACAGTCATTTTAAGCTATTTTAGATTTTAAACTATAAAATAATAATGAAATAATTTATACATTCTAAAAGCCTATTAAACTGATTAATTTGAAAAGTTTAAACCATCTAAAGCCATGTATATATATAGATTCTGATGAGATCATTAGGTCCCCAAAGGATTTCATTAAAAGCCAGGTTTTAATCTGGTACCAGAATGAAACCAGCAATGGGGCCTCTGGGAAAGTGCTAGAGTCCAAGATTTGATTGGATGTTTGAGGAATGGATACTGAAAGAATATCATTTCTTTTCTAGTTGTCATTTTAAAGCCTCCATTGTGCATCAATTGCAAATGAAAGACACAGCTTAGAGAGTGTTAGAGAATCAGGGTGATATGGGGTAAATTTCAGAAGGTGTCTTAATAATTGTACCCATGGAGCCAAAGATCCCCAAAGTCCAACTGTACTGACAAAACAGGTCTTGTTTTTCTGATTTGGCCAGGGAATGCACTCCTAAGGAGAAGGAAGGCTCTAAGCCATGAACAGCTCTTGAGTCTAGACGTGTCTAGACAACATGCTGTTGTAAGCAACAGTTAAGTAATACAGTATTTATGAAGTTTGTTAGACACTTGTTTTTCCTCTTTTTTTCTAGTTAGTAAAGGAGATTGCACTTTAATATTATTTTGCAGGGAAATTTGTTAATTGCATCTTTATTTCCACCATTTGCACTTCTTATTGCAGAATCTGAGTAGTGAAAGTAAGCTTGCAATAGGCATTTCTGTCTTAAGGGGCCCTGCTCAAAAAGGTTTTCTTAAAACTTAGGTCTTATGCCCCAATTCAAGGTGATTGACATTTTCTGTGTATACCACTGCCTTCCCTGTCAGATCTAATAGTTGCCTGAGATGTGTCGTAAGTCTGATTAGTGCTTACTGCAGCCATATTTGCTGCGTATTTGCCCGTTTCAGTGAAGGTTGTCATGCCCCAGATTGTGTCAAGCACAAAGAAGCAGAATAATTCACTTTTGTCAAGATGCTAAATCATGGCATGTAAGATATAAGAAGAAGCATAACAGTGCTCTTATCTTTTGGAATGTAGGATTGTAGGAACATGTGCCATTTTAAAAACATACCAAGTTCTAGGGGAACTGGGAATGGTGCTTCTGGATTCTTCACAATGGTACCTGATGCATGCAGGAGTCACAGTACAAACATCCCAACTGAACTCCTTTAAGAAGATGATGATCTGTTTAAATGGGTGATGAGAGTCCTTTTGAAAAGGGGTTGATTTTGCTTGTTGGGTAACAAGTTGTGCTAAATGTATGCATGTGTTATTTTCCCTTTCCCTTACTACCCCCTTTCTTCCCGCCCCCTGACACCAAGATGTCAATCTGCTCTGTGAAGTGGTAAGAATGCTGGATAGAAAATGTAGCATCCTTAGACATACACTCTTCTTGATTTCTAGACACTGCAAAGATGAAATTAGTTTGCTGACTTGGGCCCAGAAATAAAAAAGGTCAAAGAGAAGCACAAGGTTAAGTTGCATTCTACCACAAAGCAGAAGAATCCCTCATCACCAAGAAGAGCATAGCTGTGTTTTACAGATTAAGAACAACAAAGAAAGCCAACAAGAACACCTTATGTATGTTGCCATAACACAGGAAAGCCTGTGTGCAGACTTACAAATTCCAATCCATTAGCAGGGGTATGAACAAAGACAATGGCTTCATATATTAATAGAAGAGTCCTTGCTAATGCACATAAAACAAAACTTTTTGGAAATCAGAAAAAATTGTATCACTTCGCCCAGATCTTTGAAAATTTGGCCAAAGGTCATGATATGTATCTATCCCACACCCACAATTGTAAAAACATCCTTTATATCTGAGGCCTTACTACCACTTGATATTGCATCCAAAGAAGTGGGTTTATATCTACCAAGGAACATGCTAAAATAAAAACCAGTTAGTCTTAAAGATACTGCCACATTTTTTCCTTCCCCTCCATTTATGCAGCAGTTCTGGGAAGGCACACAAGATACAGGGGGGAACATAAATTAGAAACGGCCTAAACAAGTCTCGGTTTGTTTGGATGTTGGATAGACAATTCAGGACTTAGGCAAAAAACTACTGTTGACACAAACTTTAGCTAAGCATAATGTGCAAATACACCTTCATGGGAACCAAACAGAATGTCATAAAATAGCAAATGTTCTTCACAAGAACTCTCCAACAGACTGAAATATGAAGAAGAGGAGGAAATGGGAAGGAAAAAAGCTGAGTTGATGCTTACATGCATAGTTTGTGGCTTAAACATTAAGCCAGAACTGTGGCTATCTTGAAAGTTCACTTGCTATTTTTTAATATTTGCTTTCTGTTTGTGATTTTTAGTAAGAGTATTGCTTACTTTGGTTGTTCATAATGACACTGCCCAGCTGTAGATTTTGAACATTTTACTCTAGAGATTCTTTTTGGAAACCAACTGGTTTCATTTTTTGAACTTTGACCTATGCAGTATACTTCATTCAGACTATACTTGTAAAAAGTTTTTTTTAAAAACCTACCCAGAAATTAATTACAAAATATATTTAAATTAAATTTTGAATATGTAGTGAATAATTGGGTAAACACTGCGTAGGTGTGAAATGTTAAACAATTTCATCAGTGTGTACCCACCTATAACAAACAGCTTTAAAAAAAAAGACTTGTTTTTTTAAAGAAGGGAATTTGTTCCTTAGTAGTTTGAAAAGATCAACTAGAATCTGGGGAAAAGGAAAGTTTCCAAAGAATCCTTGTGTTCCCTGAGGTGTTGGCAAGAAACTTGTGTCCATCTAATTCTCTCCCACGAACAGATGGGAAAGAGGGATGACTGTTAAAATTGCAATTTTTATCATTTCAATCAGGGCTGACTTTAATTTAATTACAGACCAAGAGACCCAGAGCCCAACTTCTGCATGTAAGGCAGGGCCTGGGAATGTCCCACAATGCTGACAGTACACACAAAGGAATTAATAGATAACTTACTCTCCTCCTGGCCCGTGGAGCTGGCTCTGGTGTATTAGTGGAAGTAGATTCATTTGGAGTTTCCGAGGTGGAGCTAAGAGATGAGTTACTGCTTGAGAGTTCCTTGTTCGGTCTTTTACTCCCAAATGGTAGAAGGGAGGCTACAAATTCTGAAACATCTCTCTGCTCTTCCTTTTGAGTGTCTTGCTTCAACTTGTATGCCCGATCATTAGCTATTACTTGAGATAAAGGCATTCCAAAAGCCTGGGGTATGAACTCTGGAAAACAAAAATGAATTTTTATATTGAGGCTGCTAACGACCTTTCACTTTTTCATGACTCTTAGTCAAGAACAGACACCACACTTAAACAGATTCAATGAATGCTAAGTAAATCATTTCACTATAGGAAGTACTATTCTCATTGTAAATCTCCTTGCTCAGTTTCTATATGATCTTGAAAGCTTGGGAAAATGTCACCAGAGTCCAGCTGTTCCCAACTTAGTGCTCTCCATTGTGCTGGACAACAACTCCTAACATCTCTAGCTGCATAAGAGTTATTATCCGATTCATCTGGAAAGAACTACATTGGGAGATGCTATATTCATATGCTATGAATGAAAAAATGAGGGGTGTGGGGGGAGGCAGATAAGAAAAAAAGATACTGAATGAAACAGAATGCAGAATCTCAAAGCCTATGCAACTTGGTGAACAATGGGATTATGCAGAGGGGAACTGCCCTAGTCGCTACAGGATCATGGTGACCAGATGCCTCAGTCCCAAGGCTGGGCATTGCTGCAGTCTTGAATGGCTTTTTGCTGCTACTTTTGTGGCCAGGTTTGGACCGCCTTAGGCCACTCAGTTTGAGGGTGTGTGTTGTTTGAAAGCCACACCCTCAAAACTCCTAGAAGGCGCTTTATTTTACCCATCTGTTTTGGGCTAATGAATGACATGTAAAATTTACAATATATGTTTCAGACATTTATTATGTGTGCAGAAATGGAAACCATATAAGATTAGGGATGAAAGTCAATAGCAAAACTGCCACAATATTTAATAAGATAATGATTTCAATTTGGACATCTCAGCAAGCAGCTTGATCACAGTGCACTCATCCCTCCACATTCTCTGGGGTTAGGGGCACAGGACCCTCATGAATGTAAAACTGTTTTTACCTGAGAGAATACCTCTCTAGGAACCTCTAGGTCCTCCAGTGCAACTTCATGGTCAACATCTGCCAGACACTGACCACAGAATTGCGCTCAAGGAGCTACAAATACCTAGTGAAGTGTTCTTTCTAGGAATCTCTAGGTCTTTCAGTGTGACTTCTGGTGAAAGTTGACCATAGAGTTGTGCTGGACCTAGATATTCCTAGAGATAATATATTAATAAAATCCATGAATAATCAAATCTGCAAAAGCCATAAATGTAGAGGGATGAGTGTAATTCTCTTCATGTGCCACCAGATTCTAATATCTTGGAGTTTTTGGAGGGAATGGTCTTTTGCTTAATGCAATTGTGAATACATAGTTTTAGACATTTTTTAATTTTAGTTAGTGCTGAAGTGACACAGTCACAATGCTGTTATAAGAGAATTGTCTTACTGAGCATAAAAGATACATAAAATTTAAAAAGTATCCAAATATGGAACAAATAATGCTTGAAACAACATCATTTCTAAGAAAATATAAAGAACACACTATTTTATATTCACTGTGAGACTCTACTGTCTCTATTGGAGAGACAATTGCATGCTAACATCACCAGTGGAAATTATTGTTGGAACAAGTTGAACATAATATAAAGAAGTACTTTAGATTAACATAGAATGGGCATAAAGTAAACATGGAAGAAAAACATCTATTTTCTGGGTATAATAAATGAAAAAATCAAATATTTATTCACAAAGTACATCTTTTCCTGGAAACAACCAGCAATGGAATGTGGCAAGGCACTCTAGCACTCCAGCAGGTACAGTAAAATAGCAATTCTGTAGATCCATTGTAGATTCATGGCATACTCAAATTGGATAGTGCTTAGCTGCTGAAGTGACAATCCAGGGATTTATTTGTATTCCCCATTCAAAGTAGAGTAAAATAATTATAATGTAATAAGCGTCATCTGCCTTCAATTAACTTTTACCACACTACTAACAAGCCCTCCACTATTTTATTATCTAGTGACAGAGTTCAAGGATAATACTTTACTGTACCATTTTTTCCCCAGGGAAAATGGGTGTTGGTTCCAACCACTTCATGGATAAAGTATGTGTAGAGCAATCCTTTCTAGGAACAATTACTGTCTCTGATTTAAGCACATACAAAGAAAGAATAGTAAATTTTAAAATCAAGTCATCTTGGGTAAGTCTCCAGAAAAATTAATTTCAGGTGAACTTGAATTTTCTGCCAACTGAACAGATAGCCTGAGAACCACTTATTCATATGAAAATTGAGACTGTTTTTTCTCTAAACACCTATTCCTCTATGAGTTTATACAAGAGAAATGATTAATTTTGTGCATAAGCACGCCTCAAATTTAAGGAAGGAAAGGAGGGAAGGATATACAAGAAGTTGCAGTAATGGGCTTTGTCTTAGCTTGAATTTATAGGTTTGTCCACATGTGAAAAAGTTTCCTGGTCCTTTTGAATTGAGTTATGCAAAGTTATAAATTTAAAAGTTATTTAGATTTAAGGATTCCACCTTCAATTAAGCAGTGCTTAGGAAATAAAAACTAAGGTTAAAATTTAGCACCACAGAACAGCAGCTTTCTTGATGGCAACAATCAACTACATCATTTGGCTTTGAGAAAATGCAAACACTATATATTTCTGTTCAGTCTTGCAGCATTAGTTTGAACTAACAATTTAGTTCCATCATTTTGCATACTCAAATCTTTCTTGACCTTATCCTCCACAAGTGATAAAAATGGCAATCATTACACTCTGGCCATGAACCCTCCAAGTAGATCTTTTTATTGACAAGGTTCCTTCCTCCTGACATCTCACTGTATGGTGGTTGCATAAACTAGATACTACAATGGAGCATGTAAATGACTAGTTTATTAAGACTAAAGTGGGATAGGAAAACCTTAGGAAAAAACATTCTCAATTGCCTTTTCTCTCCACAAATGTTTTAATTAGCACAATTTCTAGTAGAGCATGAGAAGAGGGGAAAAATTAATCTGGTGGCTGTTTTGTCACAAAGTCCTGGGCTCCCCTTTTCAGGCCACATTGAAATTTTTGTTTTCTCCTATGAAGATAATATAGTTTCATCAGATTAATATTTAGATTCCTCATATGTACCCCAATAATGTTTCCTCCAATGCTTTCTAACAGCAGCTTTCTCCTACTGACACTCACAAGGAAAAGGAAACAAACATATTCCCTCTTCAGATATGGGGCATTATTGTAGAAAGTTCTTGTTATAGGAAGCCATTTTACAGCAAAGTAACGAGTGTAATGTAATTAGAAGAGGATAGACTCATTTCCCTAAAAGGTAACACTAGTCTACTAAGGACAAATCACTGTTGAATATCAAACTTCAAAGGCAATTTACCCAGACAATCAGTTATGTTAATATGGACCTTACTTTAATTTCTTCACATGGCTGAAGTGAAACAAAAGGGGTATAACTCAAGAGCTCCTAGGAGAATGTACGACTCTTGGCTCACTATTCAATATATCCTGAGGTAAGAGTGATCACAAACAGTGGCAAAGTGATATCTCTGGTGAGCAAGGGGAGTGAAATCTCAAATTCCCAAAAGAAACTCAGTGTGACCTGTGAAAAGCTTGAGATAGTCAGCAGCACAGGCTTGTGTTGAAATATCACAATATTCCTATCCTGTGGTAAAACAACTAATTTCTCTAAGATCCAAAAACACATTGCAGAAGCAATCCAATTTGAGACCGCTTTAATTGCCCTGGCTCAGTGCTAGGGAATCCTGGGAATTGTAGTTATTGTGGTACCTTAGCTCTCTGATAGAGAAGGCTAAAAGTCTCACAAAACTACAGTTCTGGGAATTCCTTAGGCAGTTAAGTAAGTGGTCTCAAACTGGATTATTTCTGTAGTCTGTTTTTAGACCTAAGCTAACATAGCCGTTTAATGAAACCCATTGCTTAACAAAGGAGAAGAATTAATGAGCTCGTGGCTGTTTACCTGCATAAAAATCATGTCATAGAAGGACTAATATAACGTATTTTTGAAATCTTGCAACTTTCTCCTTCTTTATTCTGTCTTTCTGCTCACCAGAGATATCACTTTGTCACTGTTTGTGATCACTCTTACCTCAGAATACATTGAATGGTCAGCCAAGACTCGTACATTCTCCTAGGAGCTCTTTGAGTTATACTCCTTCGGGTTCACTTCAGCCATGTGAAGAAATTAAAGTAAGGTCTATACTAACATTACTGATTATCTGGGTAAATTGCCTTTGAAGTTTGATATTGCATCCTTACTACTCCCCAAGAATTAAACCAGTGGCTTAACATAAAACAAGACAGCTGCTAAGCAGTGCTTGCAGGCAAGCAGAATCAGGAAAAAGCTGCTGTGAGAATGCTCACGACACATCTGTGCAAGGACGCCTACATGTGCTGTGCTGCACAGAGCAGAATGTTTGTTTTGGACAAGTTGCCTGGCAATGGAAAGCATTCACTTTATAAAATAAACTTCTGAAATGCTTGTTAAAAGCACAATTGTGCGAGCAGTGAAGAGAACATTTTTTAGCTCACTGTCAAGCATAAAGGCGAAGGAATTGGGGGAGGGGGGGCTCGACTATGAATGTTGTTTGGGACAGCGTGGGCTGACCATGAATCAAGTCACTACAGTGTGCTCAGATCCTCACAGAGAGGAATAATGCTGAGAGGTTTATTTAAGTGGCTGGGCATAATGCACAAAGGAGAGACCCCACAAAGAAAAATGAGGGCATAAACTTGCTTAGAAGGCAATTAGTTTTTCAATCTTCTTCACATACAGCACACTCACAAACCACGCACTAGCAGTTTAACCAAGAGCTTGTTTTCTCCACCAGCCACTCTGGTATTGGTTATCAAGATAAAAGGAATTTAGCCAAGAGAGGTTTAAGCTGGTGGTGGATTCTGAGGGCATAAGAAGAGCCAAATTCTGGACCAGGCCCAAGCTGGCTGTGCACTTTATTGCTGTGTGCCTTCAAATAGTTTCCAACTAAGGCAAACCTATCATGAGGTGTTCTTGGTGAAATCTGTTCAGAGGTGACTTGTCTTTGCCTCCCTCTGAAGCTGAAAGAATGTGACTTGTGCAAGGTCACCCAGTGGATTTCCACGGCCAATGGGTATTCAAACTCCAGAGTCCTGGTCCAGTGCTCAAACCACTACACCACACTGGCCCTGTTGCCTGTGTACTGCATGTATTCAACTTCAAGGCAGATTTTAAATATAATACGGACTGCCAGTATATGCTAACAGGTGAGAAGAAAGACATAGATATTTCAATGGATCCTTTATCTGTCCAAGGGAACTACTTTGCTGACTGTGCCATTTGTCTTCAGAATGTTATAGTGTTGACTTGTAAAACTTTTGTGTCCTTAATGTTCTTGCACTTATCAATTTATTATTAATTGCCTTGGGGTCTCTTTGGAAGGCCATGTAGGAATATATAAATAAAAATAATGTATCAAATAGACTGTGGCAAATACAAATAATTTATGTCATCAAAGCTTGTACACTTGCATTTTCATGACCCATGAAAAAGCATTTTGTTATATAGCCTCTGCATACTGGTGATCTGATGAGAAACTCCGGGCCAGAGAAAGGGGAACACTCTGGCTGCTATGAGAGGTTGCCATTACCTCCCTTGCTTGACACCTCTGCCCCAGTAGTCTTCAAGAAGGAACAGTTGATGGAAGGATATGCAAGGAAACACACACACACACACACACAGAGTGGCTGTCAATGAAGGTGACGTCCCCACTAGGACTGGAAAAGGAGGGATAGCTGGTTAACACTGTGAGACTGTCCTTATTTGGATTGGGACGCTAGTGAATGGAACACTAATCCTTAGTGTGAATGGGAATGGCAAATCAAGAATCAAAGAATCAAAGTTGTGACATGTAAATGTAAAAAAATGTCAGGCAAAATTATGAATTCAAATGATGAAAAAAAATGAAGGGCAAGAAGATACTCTTTGATTGGGACATTATTTAGACTTTTGCCAGTGCTGAATGACACTCTCTGTTTTGATACTTCATTCTTTCAATTTAAAAACTCTCCAGCGGACTTTAAATGCCAAACTATACTAGTGGTCCCAGCCAGCACTAGATTCATATTGTAACAAAGAGGACTTTAGCCATCTATCAAAACAAAACAAAACCCTCAAAACAAACACATATATACAAAACACACACACACCCCTTCCAAACATTTTTCATTGTAATTTTAGCAGACTTCACTTGCTCAGTGAATAGAAAGATGAAATACATTCCAAAACTGAGATTTTTTTAAAAAAAAATCTTATTCATCTGTAAACTAATATAAGTAAATAAATAGGCTTTGTATAATAATACATTGTATGCTATATGTATTTTAATTATGGTTGTATTTTGTAACATATTTTGTACTCAGTTTATACAGAAACATATGTTTTACTGTACCTTTATCTTTGTTTTTTTCCTTTCCAAGGGAATCCAGTTTCTTCCGTAATGATTTCTTCCTCTTTTGTCCATCTAGAAATTAAAAAAACAACAACAATCTTTATGTAGAATAAAAAGAATTAGATGAAAGCTGCATCATGACTAACAGTGGATCAGAACAAGTTGCCTTAAGAATGCAGACATTATAAAACAAAAAGATCACAGGTATGTATATTTATTCTTCTAAATGAGGATATCACTTCTTACATCTGATGAAATGGCCTCTAGTCTACAAGTTGGTGCCCCAAAGATGTTTTCTTTGCTGTGTAAGTATAATAGACCTTCTAAAGTCTCAAAGATGAAAACAGGAGCATATTTCATAAAATCACAGAATTAGAAGAAACCACAAGGGCCATCCAGTCCAACTCCCTGCCATGCAAGATACATAATCAAAGCATTCCTGACAGATTGCCATCCAGCCTCTTTGAAAACCTCCAAAGGAGACTCCAACACACTCCAAAGGATAGTGTTCCACTGTCGGACAGCTCTCACTGTCAGGAAGTTCTTCCTAATATTTAGATGGAATCCCTTTTCCTAAAGCTTGAATCTATTGCCCCATGTCCTAGTATCTGGAGCAGCAGAAAACAAGCTTGCTCCATCCTCATCCTCAGTATGATATGCCTTCAAATATTTAAATATGGTTATCATGTCACCTCTTAACTTTATCTTCCACAGGGTAAACATACCCATCTCCCCAAGTCGTTCCACACAGGACATTGGTTTCCAGATCTTCACCATTTTGGTCACCCTCTTCTGGATTTGTATTACCCTTATCTTCTTATATTAAGGATTGCTGCTTAATTACTGTCAGCACAATTTAATATTGTTTTAAGCTACGTAGCATCTGCTGAATACTGTAATCAATTACCTATGCAGCAACCTATCTTTAAAAGCTGAAAAGTATTTGCGCTTTTAAGCTAAAAGTAGAAAAACATAGTACAATTTATTAACAATTCAACAAAACTTTTGCTAACACATTAAACTGTAAGTTGAGTACTACCTGGCAACTTAATGTTTATGCCTGTGCATTAAAGAAAGAAGCATCCATTCCTCCTACTCAAGAATTTAACTCCAGAGTCAACTATTTCCTTTGGGAGAACTGAACCCTGAAGAATGACAATTCTGGCAATATGTATTAATTAAATTTCATAAAATTTCAAATTGGCAAATACAGTGACACAGATTATCCAGAACTGCTGACCGTCTGTAAAGTTACTCTAAAAAATGAATATAACATCTTGAAGCCTCCCATAACTTAAACGTGGCAGGATGATGATTTGCATTGCAGAGCAGCATCGTATTACTGATCAATTATGAACTGTGTCTGCACAAGTAATTTTTTCGCCAGGACTGGTCATAGTTTTCTTAGCAGCAAGAAACATAATAAAGTCTATCTGACCTTGGGATTTTTCAGCCCTGATTCCTTGCCCCTTGTCCAGATCTGCCCTTTGGTCTACCTGCTGTTCTGAACGCCCAAGTGATTACTGGGGACCACAGCAAAAAATGTGGGTGCCCTTGGTAATCAGGGATACAATTTCAGTCAGAGCTTGTGAGTTACTAGTTATAAGCAGTAAGTTATTTGTTCACTTTCTCAACAATGAATTAAATTATATTAAACAATGTCACCCCTTTTTAATTATATCTTTTTAAATTGTTTTTTTGGGCCCGTTCCGCACGGGCGGAAAGCATGTGCTCGGCATGTACTAGGGTTATGAAAGGGCGTCCCTTCCGGATGCCCTAACCCTAGTACGTGAAGTAGTCCCTAGTACATGACCCCTAGTACGTGAAGTACAAAATGGTGGCACCCTATACACATGGGCACTGCCATCTTGACGTCGCGGACGCTTAGCGTCCACACATCACGCGGTGGAAATGACGCCATGAGTGCGCCACTGGCGCCTTGTGGCATCATTTCTGCACCACAAAAAGAACCTGCTTTTTGTGGGTTCTTTTTGCTGCGTCCAGGAATCGTGTGGTTTGTCTGCTGCGGTTCCCTGACGCAGCAACCACCAGCGCCGGCAGAGCACCCTTTTGGGGCGCTCTGTAAAGCGCCATCGTTACTTTTACAAATGTGTATCCAGTTCTGGGCACCACAATTCAAGCAGGATATTGACAAGCTGGAACATAACTAGAGGAGAATGACTCAAATGGTTAAAAGTCTGGAAACCATGTCTTATGAGAAGTGGCTTAGTTGGGAAGAAGAGTTAGGAAAAACATTCCTGGGACCATTGACTCCAACCTCTCATCCAAGAACTACATAGAGTTACAATATATTACCTAGTATTATAGTATTACAAATAGAGTTATCACTATTAATTTGCATGTTCTTATTTAAATATTAATCACCATGTCAATCAAGTTTTAGAGAAGAGTTGAAGATAGTGAATACACTCCTCTCTCTACAGTATCTTTTAGGAGTAATATTTATTAAGAGGTTTAGGATGTGATCTACAAGCACAATGTGAAACCACACTAATCTGTAGCACAAGAAAGCTATTCTTTATCACTATCATGGGTCAAAATTATTCCTTCAGGAATTAAAGTGAGAGGTCTCAGTGTTATGAACTGGTAAACATGAGAATGTAGAGAGGCATTGACCATTCTATGGCATGTTGACTGCTCAAATAATATTCCATGTGGCATAAATAAAAGATAACAGGAAATGCCAAGAGTTTCAGCCAATAAATTTCACTTAGTTTCCCCAATTTTTATATAAAAATAAGATGTTTAAATGAACTACTGGGAAATTTGGCTAAGCAAGAAACTCATGAATTCATTACTCCTCACACAAAAGGTCACTTGTTCACCAGATCCTAACTTCTCTTTTAAGGAAGACGTACAGTTTTGTTGCCACTGAAAACTTTAAGCAACATGTTCTTTAAATTCCATTGTTTCTACTTCTTATCAGAGGTGTATTCTTCTTTCAAAATATCCAACTGTCAACCATAACTTTCAAAACATACATTTTTTAAGTATATTATTGAAATCTGCACATTTCCATTGTCTTGTTCAAAATATGTCTGGGTATCTGAAAGATAAAGCCACCTGCAACACTTGTGGCAGAGAAGAACTTGACACAAAGCAATTTGGGTAAACTGCATATAAAAACTTTATGGGATCTCACATCTCCATTTTATTTCTCATAACATATTTTAAAAAGGGCTTCAGTTTCAAAATAAGCTCTTGGGAAATTGTTGTAATTTTTAGCAGACTGTGACTACCTAGATTGGTAACCTGTACTTTTCTTAAGTAGGAGATAAAACATCTCATTCTGGAAAACTGCTGACACTAAATAAAGCCTTTGACTTGTATATTGTAACCTTTCAATCTGTGGGGGATATTCATCCAGTTCTGCCTCCTCACAGATGAGAAAAAAAACAATGTTCAAGTCCCATTATAGTGAATGGGTGGCAAGTATGCATAGCCATATCGGTACAGCTGCGTGGGCATACCGCCATTGACAATTATGGGTTGGGCAAATTTCTGGACACTCAATTCTGCAGATGGCTAGCCCACTGATACAGTGGATCCACTATATATATGTAAACATGCCCATTTGATTACAGCAGATAAAAGACTACTTGGTAAAAAAAGATACAAGTAATTTTCCCATGGCAGGCTGGAAGTAGTATCTATTCCCAGATGTAACACACATACTAAATATTTGATTATTGCAGAACATGTTGCTCATGAGAAAAACAAAAATTTAAACAACCAAGTATCTTGCCAAAGTTAAAGACCTTGGCCTGTGATTATCATCAGTTATATTAGAGTTTAACATTACCATAAACAGCAAACTCTGGTAGTAAGTGCTATAGGTCTATGACCAAAAGATGGCTATTGCAAACCAGGAGAAAAGCTGCTGGCCCATTTCTAGGAACAATGCAAAGTGCTGGTTTTGACCTATAAAATACAGTACTGTACAGCTTGGGCCCATGTTATCCGAAGGAGATTATCTCCCTTTATGAGTCCATTAGAGTGCTAAGATCATCCAGCAAGGCCTTTCTCTCTGCCCCACCACCACCATCTCAAGCTTATATGGTGGGAACTGGGGAGAGACCCTTCTCAGTGAATACTCCCAGGCTCTCGAGGGCAGGATGGCTCCATCCCTGCTCTCTGGCAGCAGATAAAAATACTTTTGAGTCATAAGGTCTTACAAACCGATGAGGGTTTGGCTTTTAAATGCTGTGCAATTCAGAAGCTGAATTGTATATAGTTTTTGATACACTTTGATATTTTTAATGGACATTGCTTTTAACTTTTCAATTTGTTTAATTGTTTTTTAAATTTTATATTTACACTTTTAAAATACTTTTGTAATGCTTTTAATTTGTTCTGTTTTAAATTTGTTGTTAGCTGCTTTGACTCCCTACATCAGGAGAAAAGAGGGAAATAAATAAATAAATAAAATCAGCATATTCAGGGAAACCCTAGAAATTACAGAAGCAGAAAGAACAGGTCAGAGTGAATTTCCCAAACAGCTCCATTAAAACTGAGTGTGCTTCATCACAAAGCGGGTAGTTGGGTTGAGAAGTAGAACCAGGGGTGGTGAAAAACAAAAGGTGTGCTCACCCTTTCTCTTTCACCCCCCTCCTGAGCAGGGAGCAATTGCTGCTGTGGCAAAGCTGGGAAGGGCATGCTCGCCTCTTATTCTTTGCTGTGGAGCTGCCATCACAATGAAGCCTGGAGGAGTGTGCTCCCCCTTTTCTTTTGTGGCAGCAGCTTCCTCGTGGGATGGGGGGAGCCACCACCATGGTAAAGCTGAGATGGGCACACTCTCCCTATGCAGCAAGAGGAGAACCCAACCAGGTGTAACCCCTCTTTTGAGATGTTACCTGGTGTGGACTGCACCCCTCCTAATGATGCCACTGCTCCAAGGCATTCTATTGCACTGTCAAGTGGCTCTTACAGGCAAGAAGTTCTTCCAAATTTTTAGTGGAATTTCTTGTCATCTCATTTGAATCCACTGGTTTGTGTTTGTCTCAAGTTCAGCCGTTCATAAAATTGATTCTACAAGCAGTCATTTCTCAAATCCCTTAACAACTGTTTTCTAGCCACTTTTATTTTTTACATATTGGCAGGTGGAGATCAAAACAATTAAGCATCCATTTCACTTGGCACTAAGCCATGATCCCCATACAGACCCTGGTGCAAAAGACATACCCTAACAAAAAAAGCATTTTGATCCTAGGAATTTGTTTCAAGGACCAGAATTGAATGGAGTTGTGTCCTTTTCTATAAAATACGCTCCTGATCACAACTGCTGCTAGGAAGAGAGGGAGTCAGGAATCCTGTACAATCTACAAATAAATCCAACTATATCTTCTACTCATTCCTTCTGCATCTAAAATAAGGTTGGGTCAGCACACCAGGTGTCACACCATTCCCCTTCCCCATACAAAGCAGCACAGGGAAAGGGGGTGGCCTATCCCCAGAGCCATGGCCACTACTCTTCTTCCTGCAGGAGCTCCATGGATAGGCTGTCCAGCATGCAGTAGCTTCTTTGGAGTGTGAGCGTACCCATGCAACCAATGATGAGAGTCTGCAGAGTGACAACATAATCACATGGTGGGGGTTGAGGTTCCTGCCATTTCACTGGGGTGTCCTTCTGTCTTTTCTCCTCATTGGTTGCACAAACAAGCCCACTCACACAGAAGCTGTGGTACACTTGGCAGTCTGTCTATAGAGCTATTACAGATATACACGACTTGTGGCAACTGAGGCTCCGTAGGATGGGCCAGCCCTGCCAATATGGTGTCGGCCTGGCTGGCCTGTGCGAACAATGGTGCACTGCCGTATTGAGTGCATCCTGGTGCATGCAACTGCCATCGTGGTAGATGTGGGGCCAGTTCCAAAGCATAATGTTTCAGACTGGCCCTGGACCTATGTATGGCTAGTGCAGACAGAGCCTAAGTGTTTGTATAAGCTTGGTACTGATTAAAATAATAAGTATTAAAAAGACTTGCTTTTTATGAGAGACTTCATAAATTATGGTCAAAGATGCTGGAAGCCTTTTCTCCCTGCTGTAGCTTTATTTAGTATTTTTATTTTATTTAAAGACAAAATCCTGAGGCTGTAGCTTTCTCAGTTTTGCACAGTTCTCAATCTTTCCAAACAAAACTGAACAAAAGACTACAGAAAGGTTACAAAAGTTTAAATAGTGCATTCTACCAGATCTGAAGACTGTTTTGCATACAAACAAATCATAACCAGATGAAAAAATTTCATATCAAACAAGGAGTGTTTATGTTACTACACTTTGGGAAAAAGTAATAATAATAAAAACAGCTAAAACAAATCCACCCTTAAGACTCCTCCTCTTCCTCACTGTTACTAGCATATTTATTGCTCATGCAGTGAACACTTTCACTGCATTAATCCTGATGAGCACACGGGGGCAGGGGGCAGCTGTGTCCGGATGAACTGGACTCTAACTTTCATCAGCCCGAGGTGACTTGACAATGAACAATGGAAACATAGGCTCTAACATCACCTTTAGGTCCACACCATCTAGCAAAGATTTCATTGGCCTGTTACAGACTGCCAAAATAAAGCTGCTTCGGATCTCTTTGGAGGTATGCTATTTAAATGATGCATGGGTCCTAAGAGTCTGGAGGTCGCACCAAAGCCACACTCCATTCCTAAGCACTGGAGTGCAGCTTTTGGTGCAGCTTCTGGATTCTTAGGACCCATGCATCATTTAAATAAGCATACCTCCAAAGAGACCCGAAGCAGCTTTATTTTGGCAGTCTGTAACAGGCCATAGAATCGTAGAGTTGGAAGAGAGTACAAGAGCCATTCAGTCCAACCCCCTGCCATGCAGGAACTCACAATCAAAATACCCCTGACAGATGGTTATCCAGCCTCTGCTTTTTAAAAATAGAAACAATGCATTTATATAGCCTAAAAATGTTGTTACAAGAGCCATCATGACGTAGCAATTTGTTGGACTAGGTATCTGGGAGACTAAGATCTGAATCCTGTTTAAGCATGAAGACCCACTGCTTTCCACGGGGCAGGCAAGTCTTTCTTGGATAAATCATATTTCATCAACTTAAGACGTGAATGGCCACCGTCCCTTGAATAAATCTTCCCAAGAAAATAGGACTGCCATAAGTCAAAATTGACTTTCATGACAATGTAACTATGGTAGGTTGTTCTTGGACTGAGATGTTTCTCCAATCAATGCCATGGCATCTAATTACCACTTTCTCTATTATGAAACTGTGCATGTCCAAACAACATCCACCCTGGATAGGGACAGTTTTCTGTTTGATACTTTGTCCAGGAAAATTAACTAAACAAAAGAGTATTATAAACAATGAAAAATATTATAATACATTCTCAGGAACTCATTTTCCCTCATTCCAAGGTTGCACACCACCCAGTTCCTTTTATCTATAGCTAGAAACTCTAATCCTTTCCCAGAAATTCAAACTAGATTCTTTTCAAGTGTGTCTGCTCTCAGCTCAGTTGAAAAGGTGTTACTTCTTGTGAACTCTTTCAGTTAAACTAAGAATAAATGCTTTTGTATTTAAACTGTAAGTTTTAAGAAGGGCAAACAGAATCATGGGTAGGTAGGTAAATGGTTATTGGGATCATGTGAAGGAAATTAAGTTCTTTCTTCTGCTGCAAGCCTGAGATTCTTCCTCTGAAGGTAATATTTGTTTTAGGAAAGATCCCTTACTAGCACTCATTTCAGATCCCTGGTTTATGGCAAACTTGGATATCTGCTAAAGTAAAACACCTGTTATCGCCAGTTAGAAACCAATGGGCAGAAATTGCAGACATGCTATCGACCTAACCATTATGAGAACGTAACAAAATATTGACTGTAGTACTTTGGACATATCGTTGGAGGACATAATTCAGTGTAAAACACATTATTGGTCAGCAAAGGTGAAAGCAGTATGAAAAGCAGAAATTCAAAGCCACAGTTTGCAAGACCTGAACAGGGCTATCAATAACAGATTCTCTTAGAGGTATCTCATTAATTGCGTCATTGTAGGTTAAAGCCAATTGATGGCTCATAAAGATAACAACAACACTAAACGTTAGTATAATAAAATAAACTTGCAAATATTAAGAGCTCTTCAACAGCGAAAAAGACAGTCTCAGAACTTGGTAGGCTCTCCTTCACTAGAGAAGGCAGAATAGCTACCATACAGTACCTGTCACAGATTTGTCCTCAATGGCAGGTCCAGCCCTGAGTTTGGAGGCTGGATTAAATCAACAAATTCCTTCCAACTCTGTGGTTCTAAGATGTGTTGGTGGAATCTGATGGTGAGTGAGAGGCTTTCCTTTTAGTTTTTGCATTACTATGCACACTTGAAGATAACTATAGTACAATAAACAGGGACTGTTACATCAGGGACACTTATTAGATTATTTGGCAAAGCTACTCAAATTGATGTGATATCATAAACCCTTAGCAGAAGAAATAATGTTTAGATGGAGCACATAAAATATATTAACTCTCCTGAACGATACAGCCAACAATTATTATTATAAATTAAAATACTAATATTTCTACAACAGGCAAACAGGAAATTCACAAAATCTATCCAAATAAAGAAATAGTAGGCAGAAAATTGAGTATGACACACAGAAAATGATCAATTATATTTTAATATATTTCAGCTGAGAAAAATGACAACATTTCTGAAGCAATAAGTACACTGGCCTTGTTTTTACTGATATATGTAGGTAGGTCATTTACAAAAGCCATCTCTCATCTCCTCTCAAACATGGGAGAAAATTCTAAAATGGTGCTTGCACTGTTTTATGAGAATTTATATTTGACAGACAGACAGGTAGACAGATAAGGCAAATTATGCATGTGTGAGTGTCTACACACCCACATGCACACACACCCTACCTGTTGCCCAATATATTAAACAGTGTAGTTCTACTTGATTACAGTGCTGTTGGCCATCAACTAATTTCAAACTAAAATATGCCTGGGACTCTTCAGCCATTTTGTTTCTGTCATACCGGATCACTTCGTAAACCAAAAGAAACATGGAGGATTTAGGTCTAGGATGTGAAATTGCTTGGTTTATTTTTCTAATCCCACTTCCCTCCAGTATGGAAAAAAGGGAGTATTTATTAGTATGGAAGAGAAACAGACATTTGCGAGCTTTCTCCATTTGATTATGGATAGAGTCTAACAACTAGCTAAATGTCTAACCTAAAAAGAAGAACCAGACTATACTGGTAAGAGCCACTATAACCTATGGATTCCATCAATTTCTCTATGAAATAACCCTGCTGCATAATCTTTACCATAAGAATACAAAACATGCCACATATGGGTCTGCTATAACAGAGCTGTGATTGCACAAGCTCAATGTGTGTCACATCTTAAGGAGGCCATATTTACTAGCAACACAGTGTCACCTCACCTTCTGAATCTATCTCATGCCACCACAAGAAATGAAATAACAGCAGAACTCTTTCTGAAAGCAACTTGAATATTACTTTTTTCATATCGGACTACAAAAAAAGTAGGAAAACTGTACACACTATGATTTGGATAGTGATAATATCATTTAGTCACTACAGTAGTTGGTATTAGACTTAGCTAAGGTTTGCCTGTGGCTATTCTCATCTGAGAAAAACAGGTTTTTTCCAGCTGTTTTCCAGATGAAAAGTGCCACATATGAATATAATCAGACCTTTTAAAAGTTACTTTTTGAACAAGTCCTTGATCATGAAGGATGGCAACTGTTTGGCTGGGTTCTGGTAATAGTAATCTAGAAAAATTAACTTTTCCAGGCTCTGACTATAACACATGGGTTTAATTTGATCTGTGGTTTTGAAAGCTGGTCACCATTTGCTAGGTGATGTTAAAACCAGGGGAATATTCTCCTGACATTTACACTGATGCTTTCTACTTTTGTAGAAAAAATGCAGATACTTTAACAGCATAATTAGTGATTAAGTACAGAGGACAAGGAACTATTTTTAAAAAGTCCAAAATAAAAAAAGTGGTCACCCTCAATGTAGAAGACAAATGGGCAATTAAATACAACAAAGAGCAATGTAAACAAAGCTCTAAAAAGCTACTCTTTGCCAAAATAAACACAAGCAGAAAGCACATTCCCATTAGTATTCATAGCTGAACAGAAACATACTGGGCACAAAACCAAAAACAGTATAATAAAGGTTCTGAATGTTAAATTGTTTTCTGCTCAGTTAAATCACAGTTTACTCAAAGACTGTCCTTTTTATCTACTAGAGGTTCAACATTGGTCACTCAGTCAAAATTAGTCAACAGGCAAGTTAAGTCAAATACAGTGAAGCAAACATCTCACATTTTGAGCATCTTATAGTATGACACAAAAGTAGGAACAAACAAAAGAGAATTAAACACAATATCCCTTCTCATCAGGATGTCTGCATATTTTCAGCTAACACAGGTTATGGACAGCAGTAAATGAAAGCAATCCATGTAGATCAGCCACTTGGTAAATAACACAGAGCAAAAAACCCAGACTGATCAGACTTGTACATACTGTACAATAAGACTGAGGCCTTATTCTGTTGACAGTCACGTCCACAACCCCACTCTAGTGGTGTGGACCTCATAATTCCCCCTGGTTTACAAATCTGTGGGAAAAGAAACAGATGGGACAACCGCTAGGGTGAAAGTGGAACAGTCATGAGATAGGTATGATTGAAGACTAATGGAGACAGTGGCCTGAAACAGATGGGCCAAAAGAAGGAGCTTCTGGCTGCTTCGGGGGGGGGGGGGGGATGTTCATATGACACATGCCCTCAAAGTAGCTTGAAGCTGTTCTGAAGCCGCTGAAAAAAAGGAACAGAAAAAAATCTGCTCCTGGCAGTGGCCAGCCTAGAACCACTTTGAGAGCAGACCAGTCAGTTGTTGCGGTCTGGGGCCGATCATGGCTGGAGCAGCCAGAGGCTGCTCCTTACCACCCTTCTGCTTTGGTCCTTTGATGCATCTAATCAGGCTTCTTAGGGCCAGTTTCAGTTCCTGCAAGCTTGGATAAGACATTTGAAGCAGTTTGGCAAGCACAAGGAATCGTTACCCCTCTTGGCTGAGAAGATCTAGTAGAAGTAAACTAACCAGATGGGTCCAGGAAGTGGTAAACAGAATGAGAAATGTCAGCCCCTTTGAAAGAGGTTTTACTGGACTCTTTCATGAAAACTTCCCTTTGTACTCAGAGGCATGAGCAAACTATTGTCCTCTTACAAATATTCTCTTTGGAGGTGAGGTAACATGCTTATGAATGTGGTGGATGAGCAGCTTTGAAAGATTTGGGATTTTTATTGTTTTGTTTTTAGGAAATAGATTAGGTAAACTCAATTTGATCTCAGGTTGAGTTCAATACCCCAATGACCTGTTCTTGATGAAAGAGTAGATGATAGCTCAGTACACACGGGCAGAAAGCGGTGTGCTGGCAACGATTCTAGGGTTTGGGAGCGCACAGCAACCACATGCTCCTGAACCCTAGCACGTAGCAGCGGCTCCATCTTTATGCAGCACCGTCCACACGGTGCACACATAATGATGTTGTGCATACACTGCATCCAAACAGGGCGGTGTGCGTGTGATGTCACCACGACGCCCCAGGCTGCTAATGGCGCCTTGGCAGAGTCAACAGAAGGAGCTGCATTTTGCAGTTCCTTTTTGGGGTGGATCATTGCTATCCCTGGGCAGTTGCTGTGGCAACGATCCGGGGCAGAAAGGGGTGGAGTCTCGCCACCCCATCCTGCCCATCTGTACCAGGCTGACACTACCCAGATAATCTTCTTGGACTGCTTAGTGCTTTTCAATCCTACTAGATATGGCATGCTATTCTACCAGCTTTGAGGAAGAAGGCACTGTTTTATAGTAATTCTGCCCCTATCTATGGGGTGATTTCAGACAATGGCATTGGTAGACTTCTGTTCAGCCCTATGAGCATAACACTATGGGATATCACACTGTTCCATCCTAAAACTCGCACTGTTTAACATCTATATGAAATCTATGCATGGGTTTGGGGGTTGGGTGCCATGAATAAACTGACAACACTCACCTCCATGTTTCAGTCTACAGGGGTTGTGCCGGTATTGGAGTAGTGCCTGGATACTATAAAGGGCTGGATATGGGATAATGAAGCTTAATCCTACCAAGATGAAGGCTCTGTGGATTGATTGTCCCAAGATCAGGAGTTCCCTCTAATGGAACATTTGCATAGCTTGAGAGAATATTTGGATCAGTCTCTGTTCCTAAAGATCTAGGTGGACTCGCTTGCTTGCAGTGCCTGGGAGTAGTTTCAGCTAGCCCAGCAAATACAAACTTTCTTAAATAGCCTGACCACACTATTAACTTCTTTAGATTACTGCAATGTGTTCTAAGCGATGTTATTCCTGAAGTCAACAAAGAGGATGCAGCAAGTGCAATATGCAGCATCTAGGCCACTGAAATAACATTTGTAAAACCAGCTTTAAAGACCACTGTATGGCTGCCAACATACTTTATGCTTAAATTCAAGATATTACAGGTGGAGTAGCCATTATCCAGAAATCTAAAACACTCTAAAATCCAAAATCCACCTATTGTAGCTGAGAAGACTCTATGTACACAAACTTTGTTTCATGCACAAAATTATTAAAAATACTATGTATAAAAAACTTTCAGGCTATATGTATAAAGTGTACACAAAACATAAATAAATTTCATGTTTAGTCTTGGGTCCCATTTCCAAGATATCTCATTATGTATATGCAAATATTAATAAAAAATAAATCCATAATACAAAACACTCCTGGTCCTGAGCATTTATGTTAAAGGATATGTAACCTGTATTGTGACATCTAAAGCTCTATATAGCCTAGGATCTTTATACCTGAAGGAGTGCTCTCCCTTATACAGAAACCTGCCAAGGCACACTCCTCTGTGTCCCACCAATGAGAGAAACATGGGGGAAAAGGAGAGGGCCTTCTCTGTTATAGCACCATGGCTGTGAAATGTAAAGCTGTAGCTGTTTACCAAAGTCTTCAACATCTAAGGATGTTTGGTTGAACTGGTATAAGTATCTGGTTTTATACTTTAAAAATCTGCTTAAATTGTTTCATATGTTTTAGCTTGTTTTCTATTGCTCTTTACTGTTCTAATTTTTTAAGTTGCTTTTTGTCTGTATGATGTCCCATATAAACTAGGTATCTAAAACAGGGTGGAGGAGGAAGAGGAAAAAGAAGGAGAAGAAGATAACTAATTTTTGATAAATATTTATCACCAGCGAAACTACACAAACTATCCACTTTGAAACCTTGGAACTGGCCATTTTGTATGCATTAAGCTTGAAGTCACATAAGCAGACAATATTGTTATTATTGTTCACATTTTAAAAGCATATTTTTAAAGATTCCAATGACTAGTTCGCTAAGTTAATGGTATGCTTCAGTCAGACCTTGTTGGACTACAACCCCCATCAGTCAGCAGTGCCAGTGGTAATGCATAATGTGATTTGTAGTTTGGCATTGAGTAAGTCACGTGTTCCCATCATTACACTAAATTTTCCCAATACAAAAGTACATTATGAATTGTTTACATCAACATCAACTGCTCACTGAAATATATACTTGTAATATAAATTCATACCAATGGAAAACAGAATAGAGTTATACAAATCTAGGATTGTTCTGGAATTACAATTATCTTCACATGAGGGCGGCACCACAATGATGTCTTATTTATTTATGGGGAGTTCACTCAGTGTGAATTCTCTTCTCCTTCTTAGGTGATACTACCAGCAGCTAAACTTATTCTAATCATGGCTTTGAAAGCAGAAGAGGATCACAAATTCCCTGAAATCTTTATGGCATATAAATTACTCTGACTCATCGTGTGGCTATTTTCTAACCTCTAGAAGAACCCTAAAACAACATTAGTAGATGCTGTGTTTTCCCAAATAAAGCTTACGTTTATAGTTTTTGCTTACAGCTCAATTGATGTAGCCACCTCTTTGCACAAGTTAAATAGACATAAGCTCCAACAATACTGCAGTTCACATAGCATAGAGGCAAGGTGAAGGATAAGCCGGATTGTATATATGCAGAGCCCAGATAGGTCAGGCAGATGGCCCAAACCCCTATCTCCCACTGTGGTTAGCTTCCTAGAAGAAAACTAGTGAAGTAAACAGCCCCATTGTGTTCTGGTAAAATCTTATTTGTGGATTATTCATGGATTCCTGGGATCTTCAACCCTAGGTTCAAAAGGCAAAGGAAGGCAAGGAAGGGAAAATGGTATGATAGCAAATGTCAGACATAAGTCTCAGAATTACTTAAAATAACCATACATGGGCCACATGTGAACCGAAAGTGACACCCCAGTCATTTCCAGACACTTTCCATCTGTTTGTGGGTGACACACCCTCTCTTGAAATACTGTCTGAATTCAAAATCACACTTCCTATAGGCAACTCTTATTTTTCACTCCCAAATTTTGGGGCTTGGAGCTATTTTTTTCTAACTTTTTTTGGGGGGGGGGGGTAGGGTCTAAAAGGTCTATAAGAATCTTTTACACACCTGTTGCCACGACCTCTTTAAAAGCTGCACAACACCAACATGGAGTCTTTGGACATTTACTCCTTCTTCAACAAGGACCCACCTATGAACATTCCATACACAAGTAACTGCTGTAGTTTTCTTTGAACAACCTGTGGACAACTTCTCACACAATAAGTATTCTGATTTTCCATAAGATGTTAAGATCTGAAGGAACAGGATGACCAAGGCAAAAACACTGATGCCAGATAAACTGGAAAAGCATATAGGTAAATAAGGATGGTGACTGACAATCAATTTTAAAAAATCAATAGAAAATAGTAAAAATTAATCCTCTTGATTTATCTTTTTAACGTCAATAGTCTTGTCACTTTACACAGAGGACCTGGTGTTCATCCTTACCTTTGGGAATAGTTATCTGACATCCTAGGTCACAATCTTGTTGCAACTGATAAAAAGCCACTTCCTGTAACCGGGAACGTTCCAATTCTGAAAGACTTTGAACAGGGACAGATTTGAGCCGAACACTGCGGCCTGACATGCTATTCCAAGTGAAGTCACCCTGCAGGAAATCAAATAGGAAAGTATGAAGCATCATATAAATGTCAGTCATTCTGTGAAAATGACATTTCATTATTTCAGAATTAAAATTATAACCCTTCAAAATTTGGTCATAGATATTCTAATTTTACATTAACACAATCAGACTTAACCAGGGAAATTTTTCTTGTTGATTCCAAAGACAGAGATGGGTAATACCTTCATTTCCCACTGGGTGAGGCAACTACCCCTACAATAAATAAATAAGTCCTGAAACATTAGTAAAGCACCTAAATTTGTATGCAGAAGATCCTAGATTTAACACATCTACAGAACAGGCAAGAAATTCCTGCATGAAACCTGAGAGCCACCGCCAACCAATTGTGACAAAAGTGTGCTAGATAGACCAAAAATCTGATTCAGTATGTCAGCTTACAGCTTTTCTGCATGAATGAGAATGAACCTTCTACTCCTACACTCTTTCCAGTAGAGTTCTTTCCAAATGGGCCAAAATGTGCTTGGTGTCAACTACAGCTTCTCATACTGTTGGTACAAACCACAATTAAATCTCACCAAAGTTTTCCCCATTTTGGACAAAATAACGAATTTCAACTGAAAACTGAAGCAGCTGCCTTTTATTCTTTAGGGTCTTGCTGCGGGAGAGAAAGATAAGGATCACAGATGCAATACTAAATGTTGGTTTGGGATTACACTCAACTAACATTTAGTGTTGCATCAGTGACCCTCATCTTTCTCTCCCGCAGCAAGACCCTGAAGAATAAGAGGCAACTGCTTCAGCTGAATTTTGTTATTTTGTCCAAAATGGGAAAAAGTGAGTTCAGACACTGGATCAGGGCATGACCCCCCCCCAATACACAAGCAAAGCATAGTTTAGAAGCATATATCTTTAATATTTTTATCATCAGAAATCCAATAAAAACATGCAGCAGAGGCTGGTGATCCAGCAATGATTATCAAATCAGACATAGCACATGACTTGCACTAAATCTCTTTATGGTTTGCGAATCACCTTAAAAAGTCTACACTGACTATTTGAAATGATGCATTAATCCCAGACCTTCACTACAGACAATGAATTGCAATCTTGGGTTGCAAAATCATTTTTAAAATTATTTCTGATTTTGTTTGACATACAGTATTAATCACAGAGCCCTGTTGCAGGGGATGACTTGCACAGTATGCTCTAGACAATAGTTAGAGACATGTGTAGGCAAACATTTCATTCCAAAACAGAAAAAGTAAATGTTGAAAAAGTTGATCTGTCCATTTGAAACTTCAAGACACAAATAAATGTTAGAATAAAAGTTTCATCAGGACTGCCTTAACTTCCATCTTGAAACGAATATTAACATTATAAAATATAGAGTAAATACCATTACAATAAACCACTCAGCCAAAAATCTGGCATGCACTCTAACCACAATGTGTTTTTGAATGAGAGGTAGAACTATCACGTTTATGCTGTTAAATTCAACACACATGTACTTCATAGAGGAATGTGAAGCCACAAAAATATCTTCAAGCAAATACTACAAAGAAGGAAATATAGAAAATATATATACTGTACATGCATATTTTAGATCACATGACAACACTGTATCTTTAATGAATATCTAGCACACAGATGTGAAATAGTTATACAAGTACCTGTTTACAAAACTAGTGCTGCAGTACTGTACTTACAGGATCAGGGATGTGGGCATTGGCTATATCACAATAACTCCTTGTGAGAATGTGTCACAAACTTTAGAAAGGGATGGGGAAACCTTACTGCTGATGTTTAACTATATTTTAAATTAAGGAAAGGCCCTCCAGATACTGCTGGACTACAATTCCCATCAACTAGGGCTAGCACTGCTAAGTACAAGACAAAGATTACTACTGCTCCTTTTCCAATTAAATGTGCTTGAAAAGTGCTAATAATAATGAAAGCCAGAGAGTTATATTGTTATGCAGAAGCTACCTTAATATATTTTTTCTCCAAGGTCTGAGCTATTTAAATAATATTATTTCTAGGTCACAGTTTATTATGATTGACAAACTCATAGATAAGCATGAGCCCCATTTGCAGACATAGGGTTGTGCAAATGGTCAGCCATCACCACCTGTATTATATATACTGCAACCATCCATGAGTTAGCCTCTCTCAGGTCACTCTAACATTATTGTGATGAAGTTAGTGGAGACTGTATCTGTCAAAATATTTTTGGAAAATGTTATGTTATGAACACTGGGATCTCCTAATCTACTTGAGATGACCAAGAAATGTTTACTTTCAGCTGTCTGCTTTATTTAAAAACTAAAATGTATTTAAAAACCAGACCAAAGCAACTTAAAACTTCAGACTCTTCACTAGGGACATAACCTAGTGAATTAGGCTATGCTAAAGCATTGTATTCATCACATACCAAGGAAAAATATCATTTGTAGATCTTCCCACCTTCATGGGACACAGATCTTCCCTTTGAGAAAACACAGGATGCTGACAGTCCCACAGAATAAACTAAAAATGGGAGGGGAACAAAGGGATTCCTGTAGCACCTTTATTAACAGATTTATTTACTTTAGCATGAGCTTTCCTGGATTAAATTTCACTTCCTGAGATATATTAACATAGTATAATATTCTAGCCTTAAGCATAATGCAGTTATATTACTAAGGAGTGGGATCAGACTGAAATGCAATAAAGGAAAATGGCCACACTGGCCAGAAGCCATCACACACGGTCACTAGAGCACCTGTAAACCTATCCAGAGGTTTCCTGCTCTTGTAGAGGTTATGCAAGATACCAACCTAAAATCTTGAGAAACAATTGTTTATCAGAGTCTGCCAGGAACCTTTTCCAACCTGAGTGCCATGTCTGCCCATGCAGACATTCTTCTTGGAGTTTGTGATGGCACGGTGACTAAAATGTACAGCATTAAAGCAACATTATCCCACCCTCTCACTCTTATCTGCCTCTTCTTTCTCTCATGGTCTCCATTTCTCCTTTATCTCCTTTTTTCTCTCCTCAGTCCAATCCAATTTGTAGCAATTAGACTCAAAATGAAGACCCATATGTGAGGAGAATATTTCTTTTAAGGCTAAACAAAAATCAGATTTTCCACATAAGGTCAAGATCAGATGCAAAAGTCCCATGGCTAGACAAACAAGGTAGACAATCCATAATTAAATAGGCCTTACATAATGATATTAAAAACATAATTCTAATATACACAAGCAATATCTTCAAATAAATTATTTGGTAAAACTGAAGCCCCAGTTACATAATACCACTTCATTTGTAACATATAAAGACATAATGCTCCCTGCATGTGTGGTATTGCTTGTTTTACAGCTGCTGTTTACAACAAACACAATACATACAGGGTTTGCATTAATGATGTAGGGAATATGTAATGCACCATGGAAAGAATTGACAATCTGTGCTAAGTTTGTGAGATAAACATTTCTATCACTTTTCAATCAAATACAAAGCCATTATCAAAGACAAATAGACTACCATATATACTCGTCTATAAGTCGAGAAATTTATGCCCCAAAATTGCCCCTAAAATCTTGGGTAGACTTAAAGAACGGTTAACACAGCAGTAGTGCTTAGAAAGGTCCTATAGCAAGCAAGCTCCACTGAATTCCTTCCTCCTCCAGTCTGTTTGCAAGCCTTTGCTTCCTATGGGGAAAACTCCCCATTGAAAAGCACTTGCCTGGTCCATTTTGCAAGCCTTTGCTTCCTGAGGAAACAACTCTCCATTTAAATCCACTTGCTTCCTAGAGGTCCAGAGAAGGACAGAAGTGGTATTTCCCCCTTTCCATCCTTCCTTATGCCCCCCTAAGTTTTACCCTCGACTTATCAATGAGTCATATCAAAATCCAAGATTTTGACCTTGAAACCTTCCCTCGACTTATACATGAGGCCAACTTATACATGAGTATATACAGTACACACACCTTGATTCAGATTCCATGGCAGAACAAGTGATTTAATTAAAGGGCCTGGCCAAAGTATTAATCCACCCCCCACATGTGACTTTTCCACATTTTTTGAATTAAAGCATGGAACTGAATTGGATTCAATGAATTACATTACCACTTGATGTACAAAAGATACACAACATTGTAAAGATACAGTATTTTCTTACTGTGGCACAAAATTTAAGTATGTCATCACTGTATGTCATCAATTTCTCCACTGCACAGTAACTTAAATAGATTAAGAGTATGGGTTTCCTCAGTGGATTGGAACCTTTATATCTTTAATACACATTTAGTCTAGCCTTCTCTAACCTATTAGCCTCTGGTTGTGTTGAACTACAACTTAGCTGTGCTATGATGGGGATAATGTGAGTTGTGTACAACAGAGCTGGGTTACATTGGTGTGGGGAAAACTGATTTACTTTTACTCTCACTTTCTGCAGACACACTGTATGAAGAGAATATATGAAATGACCCCTCCCCACCTGTTCATCTCAACTTTTGTAAGTTCAGAGGAAAATAAGGATGGAGCTTGTCTACAGCTGTACATTTACAGACCTTTCTACACAAATTTAACATTTCCACATCTTGACAATGAACATTCAGCTCTGTATATGCTCAAGCTACTTTCTAATAAAGAAAATGCAGTAGACAATAGCAGCAGCAGGTACAATGGATCCAACTCCTGCACCTATATTCAATCACTATGTGGGATAGAAGGTAAGATCAGGGCTATAGTCATCTTTGGAAGTAAACTTCCAATATGTTTACTTATAAACTAGCATAAATAGATAAACTTATAAACTTATATCTAGTTTCAAACTTAGCAGTTACTTGCCAAAATCTGCATGCTGCAGTTTACAACATTGTTAAAGCAGTATGATTCATTACTTATGAGGACTGTCTTTCTTCCCCCCGCCCCATGCTAGGGCCTTGACCCCCACTTTAGGAAGTGGTACGGTAGTGATTAGTACAGTCAAGAGGCAATATTTAATCTTGGGTGCTCTGAAATTCAAACAGTTCAAATGCTGTCCTTTAGTTTCATTCTTTGTTTTACGCAGCACATTTATTTTGGACAGAGAAAAGGAAAAAATAGCCCATAAAATTTCCCACTGTTATGAAAAACAGAAACAATTGCTAGAGTTACAAGATACTTTTGAGACTGAGCCAGGAGATGACCAGTCTTTATTTGGGATTGCTATACTTCGCAGAAAGTTGTATAATATGAATATTTAGCTCAGGAATGACCACTTGGTAGGTGGAAGTAACTACTTTCAGACAATGATCTAGCAACTAATTCTGATCTAGTACAGTTCTCTCTCTCTCTCTCTCTCTCTCTCTCTCACCCACACACACACACACACACACACACTATCACCACCACACAGTTTAGACCATTATGTATTTATAAAACCTTAGCTATATTGAAAATTGTACTGTGACTTATTTTCATTTTATAACGTGACAACTTTTGTATATGCATGAAACTATTGACAGACTGTGGACATATTTTGTTTAAAATTCAGCAAAGGTTCCTTAGGTGTCAGAGATTTGGTTCAGGGATCAGCTCTGGCTTGCAGATCATTAATGGACCATTGGTGTTTATTTTTAAAAAGTGGAGGGACTGAATACACGGACTGAATATACACTGTCATAGCATTTGGTGCATTTAACCTTTCATCAAATAAGCTATGTTAACATATCCCATTTCAGAGTCACCACACATTCACTTACAAAGATGATAAAGCATTAGCAAAAACTTCAAAGGACTTTCAAATAAATGCTGTGTTTAGTCATATAATTGACTTTAATTACACATCACTACTGATGATGAAGCTTTTTAGCACCACATGCAAAATCATGAAAACAGAGAAAATAAAGATCTTTGAGAAGTTGCTGTTCATTGGCTTTTAGTTTACTAAGTAGCAGGTAGAATTTTTTTTCTCTTACTAAGCAAGAAATACGTTCTGTATGGAGACACATTATTTTGGTGAGATGATGCTTGCTTAAGGCAAGGAAAAAACCAAACAGAGTAATCTATTTTTCTTAAGCATTGCCACAACAGTGCTCAAAACTTAAACAACTATTTTCTTACCCATTAACCAAATCTGATTTTCCACCGATGTTCTTTGTCGATTTGATAAAACCAAGAATGGAGATGTTTAATCCAGTTTAGAACTCGAGAGAGAGAGAAACATTTTCCTGGAACCACGTAACATTAGTTGTCTTACGAAAAGGCTGCAACTCCTACAGTTCCTTTTGTTGCCAAAGATATTTACCATCATAAATCATAGAAGTCAAAAAGGAATGAAGATGAATCTTTGAACTAGATTACCAAGTTAGCTCAGCAAACTTATTATTGCCAACTGCTATATTAAGTGTACATGTGAGGAAAAACTGGAGTCACAATCTGTTAACTTGCTGCTTATCTGAAGATTGTTTTGAACCAATGCAAGGACAGATTATCTCTCCTTCCTTCCAGAGAAAATCTTCTTCCACATGGCTATACAAATCCAGAACTGCCTTGTAACTGTGCAAAGTTTCCTTATTAGGAACACTCAAAAGAATGCTGCACACATCTGGTAAAATCCATTTGAGTATGGTAAAGATATCTGATGTTCCTCTCTCTCTCTCATACAAGACAATCAGTCCCTTATTTTTAACACTTTCCTGCAGTTACTCTGACCCTAACAAGTTACAACAGCTGCAATATTCTTAAAAACAAAAGTCCCACAGATGTTAACTAAATGTCATATAAAAACAACAAAGCTTTCTTTTTAAAAAACAACAACACACACACTGATTTTGTTCTTAACAATTTATCTGTAAAGGAACACCAAAATGGAATGAGAAAAACATACCTAAAAACAATTCATGTGCAACTAATTTAGGAGATGTTCTAAGATGTTAATTCAAAATTAAAATGGTGTTTACTATTCCCTCCATCTCTTATCCAGGCGCAATACAAGGTGTTGGTTATCACCTACAAAGCCCTACATGGCTCGGGCCCAAGTTACTTAAAGGAACACCTCTCCCTGTATAATCCACCCCGCACTCTGAGAACTTCCGGGGAAAATCTGCTGGAAGCACATCCAACCAGACTGTGTTCAACTTCTCAGAGAACCTTTACTTAAGTGGTTCCTAAACTATGAAACAACCTCCCGGAAGAGATCCGTCTTATTACATCCTTGGAGGGTTTCAAGAGGGCAGTTAAGACGGATCTCTTCTGACAAGCCTATCCACCCAATCTTCTGTAAAGACATAATTTACTCTTCCATTCAGGATCAGAATATTATATCTTATAATTGTTTGACTGTACTGTTTTTAACTGTTTTAATGCTTGAAAATTATTTTTTATTCTTGTATCTTATTGTTATTGTTGGGTTGTAATCCCACCTCGATCCACCTGGGAGAGGAGGTAAAATATAAATATATTATTATCATTATCATTATCATCATCATCATCATCGTCGTCGTCGTCGTCATCATCAGACAGGAATCTTGCACTGACTAGATGTGTAAATTTATCACATTAATGTGGGATATAAATTCAAGAGCTAAACTAACATTTATGTGTGTTCCAACAGTATGAGCTAAGCTCAATGGGCCTTTTGCCTCAGATGCTGCTGCTAAATAACCACAGGAGACCGTGCTGGAGGAAAGGCCACAACTTTATTAAGCAAACCATTGGTAGGGTTGGCACAAAGCATGAGGTCAGGATCTGCGAAATCAAACAACCCCACGTTTGTCTGATTAACCACAACATGGCACCCACCAGGCATTGGGATGACCTAGGGGCTAAGGACCGCATCTCTGCCATGCGTTCACATATTCGCTAAGCCCCTAGTCACCGGGAGGCACTCTCACGTTATGGCCCCCCGCAATGGCCATACGCCTGCCCTATTCGCCCCCGGGTCCCGACTGACTCCCAAACCAGAGCTCCGTAGCCCTGGTACCACACCGTGCAGATCCTGGCCTATGCTGCCACCACAAAGTTGTGACAAAAAACCCAAACCCAAGCGGTGGGTGGGTGGGTG